>NC_056739.1:980101267-980401267 GCF_019279795.1 Protopterus annectens | reverse complement strand
TACTCTATGGTCTGGTATTACCAGTGAGGGATACACTTCTCATCTTGCCATCCATTACCCATGTTGCTGATTATCACATCCAGTATGCTTACCCCTCTTGTGGGAGTGGTACGTTGTTCCTGGGCATTTTGGTTTATGGATTCTAGGCACTTTTGTCCTACAGTGTTGGAGCTAGAATAATGGTCCCAGTCTATGTTTGGGTATTTTCAGTCACCCAATATAATGTGGTTTGAAGGCTTGATATATTCATGTATTCCAACATAGGCCAAATGCAGTTCCTGGTGTTACGATGGTAGTCTGTAGCAGGCTATAAACTGGAAGGCAGTTTTAGCCACTGTTACTTTACCATGGCTAGTCCATGCTGCTTCTTGTTGTGGTACCAACATGGGGGTATGGTTATCCTTGACAATTATTGCTAGTCACCCTCCTTTTGTAGCTTGTTCCATGTTTTGAGGCTGTAGAGCACAGTATGAGGTGTAACCTGGTAGTGTTAGGGTGCTGTTGTGAGCCTTGACCCAGTTTTCTCTTACAGGATAGATATCAACATTCTCCATACTGGGGGAGTTTAGACTGCATGCATCTTGCTGTTTAGACTTCTGGCATTGTGTAGCATTACATCTAGGTTCTTATAGCTTGTGATACCTATGGAGGTGGGTTTGTGTTTTGAGCCTTACCTATTCAAGGCACGCTGTGGGTAACAACAGCCTTTGCCAGTATCCATAAGGCCTGGACTGATAGGTGCACGCCACCCCTAGCAGGTGGAGCATCATGTCATGCTCAGCATGTCATCCCAGGCTGGCACACATTGGATCCCCTTTGACTAACAGCAATACTTCAGCCAATTATTGCAATTGATCATCTCATCGTCATATTGTGGCATCATGCTTGGTGAGGGTAGGATGTTAGTCAGGGTCATCAAGTTTGCATATACTACATGGTGTTACATTGCTTAACACATGGCATTCATGCCTCAGGTGGTGCTGCAGGGCTACCTCTGTCGGATGCACATACTACACTCCCTGTACATGTCTGAGAGCAGGTTATGTCATTTTAGGCATCCCTGTTATTATATGAGTGAGTCAGAGAGGGGTATCATTCCCAGGGTTCCTACTGAGCCAGTGTATGTGCTATGCGTTGCCTCTTTGCCAAGGCCAGGGCATACTGGGCACACCTCCTTCTGCCTACAGGGGCAGGCTCAGGTTGTTCCTCCTCCGAGTCATGCTCTGCCTGTGATGGCCTTGGCAATGGTGGGGGGCTGTTTGGCCCGGCCCTATGCTGGTCCTGCTGCAGCTGTTTTTGCAAGATCATATGATGTAGCATAGCACATACCATGACAATTTGGGTACATGTAGTTGGTGAGTACTGCAAGGCTCCACCAGATGTGTCCAGACACCAGAACTGTGACTTGAGCAGCCCAAACACACGCTCTATTACATTACGTGTTTGTGCGTGTGCCTCATTATGGCGTTCCTGTTCAGGTGTGTGTACGTTTCTGATGGGTGTCATCAGCCACGGCTCTAGTGCATAACCTGCATCCCCCACTAGGTGTCCATGTGGGATGTCCCCATTGGCAAATGTCTGGTAAAGCTGCGTCAAATACCAGATATGGGAATCATGGTATCTCCCAGGGCAGCCAGCACACACATTCATTATTATGCCCTGGGCATCACACACGACCTGGCAGTTGATGGAGGGGAAGCCCTTGCGGGTAATGTAGGTATGTGCGTGCAGTCTATTGCACCCACTACCTCAGGGTATTCCGCTATTTGCTGGAAGAGATGCATATTGCTGGCCAATACCTCACGGGCATTGGGGAAATATACATGATCACCGACATGTGCTGACATGGCATCCAGGAACTGGTGCAGTACCCTGGAGGCTGATGCCTGTGATATCCCCATCATATCACCAGTTGGTCTCTGGAAGGTACCTGTTGCTAGTATTCTTAGGCCAACACATACCTTGGTTTCCACTGGGATGGGTTCCCCTCTGTTGGTTCTGTGTGTGAGACGTGGCCTGCACAGCTCAACAATTTGCTGCAGGAGGTCTCTGTCCACTCTATAGCGCTCCACTATCTCCAGCTCATGTAACCCGTGGTAGGTGACCCTGGGCCTGTACACTCTTCTCCGTCTCCTCACTGTGGGTTGTCTGGCACCATTTGCATTGTCACCACCCTCAGCAAGTCGCCTATGTCTCCTTATGACAGCTATAGCAGCCTCTAGCATTTCTGCTCTGAGTTCAGCTTTTTCAGTTTTCACTTCTAATAGCTTACTCCTGTCTTGCAGTGTCTCTTGAGAGAAACATCCTGCACTGCTGTTTGCAGAGTTTTAAGTACTTGGCTGGGCTACTATTCTGCCTGTGTAATTGCCTGCTTCTAATTGTTTTCACCTGCTAGCTCCAGCAGTATTCCCTGCTAGCTTCCTACTAATTCTGTTGCTTCCTTTTTCCTCTCTGTTTCCTCAGGGGGGAGCAACATGCATACCAGCAGAAACACACTCACAGTGGCTTACACATTTTAGAGACCACAACCAACCAGTGTTACTAACAGCTATAAAGCATCACTGGTGGATGGCTACACTACCTGCCAAATATGCCTCATACTCTACTCCCTACATGTTACACTGCAGGACTGTGGTACACTGTTGTACAGTCACTGTGCGTATCAGAACCATATCAGCCTGTCCCTGCATCGATGGTATGGATGACAGGGATGGGGCACAGGGATCATCATATGCACAGGGTGTGGTGCTGGTTTGCCAGAGGCCGAGGGGTGGGCCATACATTTGACACCATGTGTGTGGGTGAGGGTTGTGCTCTGGAGAGTTGGCTGAGGTGATGTGGTGTGTGTAGGTATGAGGTTGCCCTAGGTGTGTTTGCGTAGTGTGTGGATATGCATGCACACAGTTCTGCCATGTGGCTGCCCTACACATGTATTTATGGAGAGCTGCAGACCATACCTGTCAGGGTGTGCAGTTCACTGCCTCCGGCCACAGACACGTGGACTGTGCCTGCCAGGGGTTCCGCGGGCACGTCCAGGTACAGACGTTGATGTGCTACTCTCACCTGCTGATGACATTTGTCTGCTGCTACCAGGTCCCTCCTGGGACTGGCCAGGATCACGTGGACATGGCCTGCTGTGGTGTGATGTGGACAGCACACCCCCCACACTGCCAGGGCTGCTACTGCCACTACAGGAGCCCCTTGGTGTCCTAGCATGTCCACGCTGACTGCCAGCTGTTGGTGTTGCTGGCCCACATCCACGTACGCGTCGCCACAACCCCATCACACGTTGAAGCACAGACACATCACGGCCAATGAGGGCTATCATCTCATCATGCCATCTATCTGCTTGCTCAGTAGAAGCACGGGTGGCACCCGACAGTTCACGGAGGTTGTCGCTTACAGATGCGAGAGCAGCCCTCTGCAGCCTAAGGCCCTGTCTGGTGTAATGCTCAGTAAGTGCCTGCACCACCATTACAGCCTGAAACATGCTTCTGTTGGTTGCAGCTATGTTGCCTCTGCCAGGGGCATGATGTCCAGCAGCCCTACGATGAGCACCCTGGGACATCCACTTATGTGGCAGCCTGCCGGACATCTGGCTATACCTGCTGCAGCCGAACACAGCAGGCATGGTTACCACACTTTCCTGTGCACTGCCACTGAGTGCCAGTTGTCCCTCTGCTATGGCCACTGGTGATAGGGTGTGTATAGGCACTGCAACTGTGTGCGGGGGTGGGGTGTCTAAAATGGGGATGTCAAATGGCACAGTGTCGGACCCTGGCAACCTCACCTGTGCCTCATCATCATCAGTGTCTGTATGGACAACTACATCAGATTGCATGCAGGAGGGACCCTGACCCACCTCGCCACCTGTGGGGGAAAATAATGAATGTACAGCATTTCCTAACAGTACACACACACACACACACACACACACACACACACACACATACACACACACACACACACACACACACACACACACATCTCTGTAATACCTACCTGTCCATGACTTTACAGACAGTCCCACGTATATGTCCATGTGTTACTCCATCCTGCATCACACTTGTTAACATACACACATTGATACCACTCATTAACATCACAGTCCTCTAAATGCCCACACAAGTGGCCACAACACAAGGCCTGTTGCTACTTTACCCGCCTGACCTGTGTGTAGTGGATTTACACTGCCTCACTGCTGTCATTCGGTATGAACCCTCTGTATGGCCAGAATGATGTGCATGGTCCCTGTATGTGTGGGCTACTATGTTGTATCCATAATAGCTCCCACTGGTGTGTCATGTGTATGTAATGCTCCGTATATGCCAGATATGCTGCTCTGTCAGCTCATCGTGTCAGCTGTAATATTTGGATACACTCCCTGGTGTTGACTATTACTTCCCCAATGCATATGTAGAGCTGCATTCGCGGGTTGTAGCTGACCTCACTGCTGACTGCTATATTAAGTGTGTACCTGGTGTCTACCTTCCCTCTGGATGCCTGTTCCATGCTACAGACCATATTATACTATCTGCTGTCCTGTGATTACACACATGACAGGTATTCCTGGTGTGTAATGTGGCACGTTCCCAAAGGGGGCACAGCCATATGAACATCCCACAATCACACATGTGTATACATGGCCACACACACAAACCCACAAATGCACACACGCATCATACATGCATCTACCTCCCACCACTTCACCAGAGTGACCCTGCAGGCTAACTAACCACCAGGATGCACACACACAAATACAGGCGAGGTTGCACAATGAACGTACACACAGTCCTCCTATTACTCATCTGCCAATATGCAGAACATATGGTACAGAACAGCATGCAGTTCAGCTATAGTCAATCCATGCTAGCAACAGTATACATGTGTGTGATGCATGTACTGTGACTAGGTGATGCCCCTTCCCCTGGAAATCACTGCACCCATGTACACAGTATTGCTGTATATCTGCTCTGCACCTTGCCATGTATGGTGCACCAAAACTCACAGGTGTATAACCCATTATGGAATGTGTAGTACTGTGTCAGTTATGTCAGCTTTAATTCTCACAGCCCCTATGTGTTTCAGCAACATATACCTGGAATGAAATGTGGACTGTTGTCATTGCTGAATGCCTGATTTACAGCTGGGAACATCAACAGACCATGTATGACCACTGCAGAAATGCTTACACTGACAACCATCAAAGCATACAGTGGCTATGGGGGGAGTACACACCTTTATTGATTTTATACACACATCCTTGATCTGCTATGGGACCGCAGCACCGCATATCTTAGCAGTACACAACTCCTGTATGTAACATATGTCCTGTACTTCCACATGCAGTGTCTACAGATTGTGTTAGGTGTGCGGCTGCTGACCGCAATGCATACATATCATGTGGGCATATGTGTGCACACCCTTATCATGATGGTTTATCACACCTCTTGTGTGTACTACAGCAGTCACTGCACATGGCAGGGGTATACCAGCATGGGCCTTCTGTGTTTGCCAGTTTATGTTCAGTCTACCCTACACATGTCCCCCTATTCTGCATGACTGCAAGGTCTACTCATGTGCACATCCCATGGTGTTCACACAATGTTGTCACTATTGCAGTGTGCATAGGGTTATGGCTGCCACAGGTCCTGAACCTGACTATATGCAGATACAGCCATTCCTACCATCCTTAGGATCCCTGCTGCAGGGCACTGGTGTGTCATGCTGAGACCCCCCCCTCAACTTTTATGCAGATGGTTGACAGGTAAGCCCTACACATTTGTGTCACCTTGCAGTGTCCCATATACTGAACACCACATGTTGCAGCCTAGACCCAGCTGATAATGTGGACTACTGTAATGCCTTATGCTATAGTGTATCTCCGCAGCAGTTGGCATTGTCCTACAGGTATATACACTAGTTTTGCTCTGTATATGGGTGTTGTTCAGAACATGTTGCTACTGTAGGCCATGTCTACCAACAGTATGTTACTCCCTGTAGACACATTCTGCAATGACAGGATGTTAGTTGTCATGCAGATGTGTGACATACCCTTTCAATACCCCATCATGGTCACACCTGTGAGACTGTGCATTTTACAGCATAAATACATGCACATGTACAGCATGCATTCAGGGTAGGTGTGTTAGATGTGTGCATGGAATATACCATCACCATTACATGCCCAGTGTGTTGGCATGCATCTACATAAGACATACTCACCAGCTACAGGCTGCTGCCTTGTTGTTACCCTGGAGGGACCTACATAAGAGGGTGAGAGATGCAATGTCAGTGGCCACACCTGTAGCACTGCTACAGGCTGGGTGCAGTACTACCATACATCAATGGTAAATTCCAACAATACTATCACATCTGGACATCTGTTTATCAGTACAATGCAGCAACACAATATATCTATGACATGTCAGATATGCATGATCTACCTGTACACTGTAGATATTTACACAAAAGTGGTCTACTGATGTGCCCTTACCTGCACATTCCTCAGTTGGTGTGTGGGTGACATCCACCTCCACAAAGGGGTCCAGTGGTTGTTGGTGTTCCGGACAGGCAGGTGCCACGAGGTTGGCTAGGAGCTCCTCCACACATGTCAAGGTGGGATGGATGGCATGGCCCCCCCGCCCCGTGGCGAGGTGATCCCCCGGGCTGCAGCAGTACGCCAATGGGCATTGTGAAGCAGGTCGCTGCAATGATGCTGGACCTGCTCATAACTGCGGTTATGCAGGCCGACATCATTGACTCTGTGGACTAGATCATTCCACAGGGCGGTCCACATCTGCTTGTCATGGGCTGTCCTGCCAAAGAGCACCTGGCAGTGCTGTACCAGGTGGTGGCTGATGATCTCATTTTCATCCACTGAATACACAGGTAACCTGCTGTATGACATCTTGCCTGAAAGAAATAAAGATGGAAACAGGACTGAGCAACTCATATGGCAAGGTTACCACAGTTTGTAATACACATCTCTGTCACCCCCCCCCCCCACCATATCAGCTTTAACAAAATGTACACACAACTCATTAGGTATGGCTACAGCTTAATTACTGTCTGGACAGATTTTGTATTGTACCACACCTTCTGCTATGTGATTGTAGCCATGTCCCCTGTGTGGACACTATCATTATCATTGCTGGCTGTTACAGACTATTCACTTGCATGCCATTGTCAGTGCCACTATGGTTACATATATGCCAGTGGTGTGGCTGCTCTGAGATTGCTGCATATCTGACAGTCTGTGTTATTGGGGATATCTATGCATGCTGTTGGACATGTACCAGGATTGTGTAGACTATTATTTTCAACAAATGTTCTATAATAGTGACACAATAACAAGTTTATGTTCTATCGGCCAGCTGATCCACCTCTCCACACCAATCTAACCATGATACCTGGCCACATCACATGTGTGTGCCAACCTGAGGCCTCCTCGTGTACTGTTACAGCAATACCATCAGGTGGAACCACCCAGGGGATGTCGCCTCCCTCAGGGCACACATCAATATGTTCCTGCCCCCTGAGCTCAGGTCTAGTGTCTGTTCCATACCGGGCTCCACAGACACATGACGGATGTGCTACATCAGTCTGAGGCACTGAGTACACATTCACACGGCCAACATGCTCCTCCTGCTCAGCCTCCAGACCAGGCACCTTCAAGATGTGGACTGCTGTTGTGAGTGGCAGTTGGTGGGAGGCTTGTTTCCATTGTGCCCATATTGGGGACCATGGGGTGTCAACATCACAGACCACCCACACCATCCATGGTGTTTACCCACCACATGTGTCACATACCATCACTGTAGACTGTCCTCTATATCTACCAATCCTGACCACCTCCACATGTGTACCTGCCATACTTCCCCATATTCCCATTGCATACGTCACAGACGGGAGCAATGTGGTGCCCAGAAGGGACTAACATGTGACATACCCGTCCATGGTGCACACACTGCCAGTTGTAAATATCTGTAAGTATTGCTATGTGTGCTGCTGCCTCGCACATAGCGCACATCACTGTGGTAGTGATACAGAGGACATGTCTTTACATACATATATGTTTGTGTGTGTGTTTGTACATATGTAGACATGTGCATATAGGTATATATCTATATATGTGTAGATATATGTGATGTCATATATATGTGCACATATATATGTCTACATATGGGTATATGTATACTTCTGGAAATACATGCTGATATACATTTATCCTGATATATTATATATGTGACATATGTACACATATGCATACCTATATGTGGGGTACATTCAGACATCAGCTCCATAATCTCATAACACCTTCCTGCACAGCTGCACTGTTCTGCCTTGCTACAACACAGACAGGTGCCACATATGGACATGGTCTGACATTAGTGGGGTATTTGTGGGACCTGTTTTCAGCTAACCCTATTACACACCTATGGCATTCCGGCATGCTGTATTACAGATTCACCTGAGTACCCTGCCAGTGATGGGCCGTGGCTCCCACATGTCCATCATAATGGCATTACTTCCACAGTTATTGGCCACATCATATACATAGTGCAGGAAAGCCAAAGAAAAACTGCAAATAACTTCCGTATCTCCTTTTAAGACGTATTTAATGAAATGACACGAACTACACAGACCATCAGATTAATGCAATTCAAACAATACAGTTCCTTAGCGTTTTCATCCAAACCAAATGGACTTCATCAGACATTATTTAAACGTTAAATAGGTATATATATAGTGATTTATTATTTGAGTATAGTTTCTTTATTGAAAATAAAGGCAAATAAAATATAATTGCAACATTTTTAAACAGTATGGGGTGTAATATTTATTTATTTATCTATTTATATAAGGATAAGAATATCAGCATAAGCACTTTAACATGAATACTTGCATAAGCACTTTATTTGCACAACAGTACTCTACTGATTTATTCTTCTGTATTCAGCATATGTCTTTTTTAATGAATTCAAGGCAAGTGTAATATACATGTAATATAGGGTTTGAACAGCAGAGGGAGGAATATCAATAGATATACATAGGAACATATTGTTAGTTGGCACAAGCACTTTATTTAAATAAATTTTAGTTACATATTTCTTAGTATTTTTACTAAGCATATTTTTAATAAATGTATTGAATATTTCTGTGTATAAGTCATTGGATAGGTTTTTTATTTGAAGGTAATGATTTTTATTTTAACTTAATTTTAATATTAATGAGGCCGTTTTTTGATTTGTTTAATTCAAATGTTTAATCCAAGATTCATTGGTCACTGGGTTAATTAAATCACTATATATATACCTATTCAACGTTTAAATAATGTCTGATGAAGTCCATTTGGTTTGGATGAAAACGCTAAGGAACTGTATTGTTTGAATTGCGTTAATGTGATGGTCTGTGTAGTTCGTGTCATTTCATTAAATACGTCTTAAAAGGAGATACGGAAGTTATTTGCAGTTTTTCTTTGGCTTTCCTGCACTCTGTTTGTTGGATTCTTGGTACTTTTTCGAGTGCATTCAGTGTTTTTGTCACATCATATACATACTTTCCATTACACAACACACACTATGATGGCTTACATCTTGTCTGTCAGTGCTGACCTGCACAGTTAACAGTTATGGCCCACTACCCACAGGGACAGACACTATTGTCCATAGCAGTTGTTCAGTTGAACATCATCACAACACCTGATGGCACATATATCTCATTCCACATCATCTATCTCACATACCTGTTGTGGGAATGATGTATTTATGAATGGCAGCTGCCTAAATGCCTGCGTTTTCAGCTGTTAAGTTTGGTTTGCTGAGCTGTAGTTTTCATTTTCTTTTACGCTTTCACTTTCTCTCTCTCTCTCTCTCTCTCTCTCTCCCTCTCTCTCTCTCTCTCTCCAGTGGATGGATTGAACTGCTTTGAGTAGATTGCAGCCTGGCTTTAGTAGGTGATGCACTTGATCAGGTGATGGCCTCGGTACCAATCAGTGTCCTATACTTGCTAACTGCATGCAGCTTGCTGTGTAGTACTTCCAATTACCACTGTCATGGCAACCACCTACTATAAATCCCTACATCTTGTGGACGTGGTCTCTTTACCTTTCCTGTGTGACGGACATCCTTCCTGTGTGTGGGCATCACTGTTACAGACAGCAGGTAGCAATACCTCTTACAGGGGAACCAGGACACTCAGGCAAGCTACATATTTGTAGGAGGTTCCAGAACTACAGAGTGTGAGTAGAGTTGTGTTATGCTTTGTATAGTACTGGTGTTACAGTGTGTGTGTGCATAATAGTTTACCTTGGAATGCAGTCTGTCTGCATAGTTCTCAACTGTGGGCCTATCCTCTTGGTGGGCAGAGGTGTGCCTTTTTGTCTGTCTACCACACAGGTCCTGTGTCCGATATTTCACTGGCAGTGTGTCTGCTGAGTGCTATCAGTACATGGCTACATCCATTTATATTTCTAACCTCAATTCCCTGCCTAAGGGTATGTTGCAGACTATCCTGTAACACTAGTGACTTGCTTAGTGTATGGTAACAGTTTTCCACATATGGGCCTGTGTTCCAGCCTCTGTCCTCCACCTACATACCAAGCTTTGCACATATGACATGCTGTCAGGGGTTGTTCTGTAGTGGGCTGTGAGTATATCACACTGCCATTGCTGCCATCAGTCCACTGCTGTTGTATCCCCCACACATATGGTGGGGCTGGGGCCATATATGTGTGGGTTTCACCTACACAATACATGTGTGCTCTTATGCACTCCAGAGGCCAGTGTATGTAACAGTGGTATATGGCCCTGTATTTTTGAGTCTGGGGGGGGGTGCACCATAAATGACCTAGGCTGTTACAAAATGTGGGGGTATCAGGGGTGAGCTGCCTTAAGGTATCTGGATGTACAGCACTGTATACTTCACCTATATTTACATTACTCACATAAATTGGGTTAATGCAGGCCTACTGCCTCCTGCCATACAGACTGTTCTGTTTGTCAGTGTACTTGTGATGGTGTCAGTTATGCCTTGTTATGTAACAGTTGCATCCCATTTGGTCAACTGAAGTCTTTACCACCTAGTGATTTTGTACAAAGTGTAGATAGAGGCTGCTGAACTATACATCTGCATTACATACTGTTGATTGTTTGGTATCCTGTGACCCAATCTGTCTTTACTATTGTACAATTTGAAGGCATTGGCCTGGACAGCAACAGTTGTGAACCTTTCCAGACTACTGTATTAGTATAACTGTTTCACAGTTGCATTACTCTGTTTATATGGATGTCAGTGTCTGAACAGCTATATGACATGGCATATTGAACTGTAATAGTACACAAATAAAGGATTTCCATTTCTGCAAACCTGTGTGTGGTGTTTTTTCCTATGACCTCTCTGTGGATATATGTTGCAGGTAATAACTGCCATTTGTATGGGTGGCCCATACAGTGTCCAGTTGTTCAGGTGTGAACTGTAGGCACAGTGGCTGTTCCATATTGTGTGCACGTTGTACATATGTATCTTACATATCTCTGCATGTTGATGTGCAGTCAATATATATATATATATATATATATATATATATATATATATATACATATATATATATATGTATCTGTATATATGTGTCTGTGTATATGTATCCTGGGGATGTTGATAGCTTCCACATTTTACATTTCCTATGGGAGCCAGACTATACTGCATGATATGTTACCAATACCAGCCTGACATCATGCAGGTGGGATGTAGTACTGTTAACATCTTGTGCCCATGTCATGTCAGGTCCTGGTTATGGGATCTGCAATACCTGGTATTGTATTGTAGGATGGACGTGTTTGGCTGTGGGGGAGTATGCCTATTCATACAAGACGTATATTGTTTGGGGCCTCTCAACCCCATTAACGGTGCATGTGGACATATTTGTTTTTGTTAATCTACCATTGCTATCTACAGAGGAATGGCCATATATACCTATATAGATATATATATATCTGCTTACATATATATATAAAACTATGTCCGTGTATACCTACATAGATATATATCTGCGTAGATATATGTAACTTGCTGTGTATATGTAGACATATAGGTGTAGACATATATGTCGATGTAGGCATTTGCATGTATATGTGTTCATATATATTTATATATGTATATATTTCTAACTATATATATATATATATATATATATATATATGTATGTATATATATATATATATATATATATATATATATATATATATATATATAGATAGATATACATATACATATATAGATATGTTGTATCTGTTTAGATATTAATATATTTACACACACACACACACACACACACACACACACACACACACACACACACACACACACACACACACACACATATGTTTCTGAAAACATCAGATTTATGTATATCTGGCCTGGCTTAGTGGCAAATCACTTTGTCTATAGTGTGCAGAGTCCTGGGTTTGGGCCTTGCAGAGGCTGTTTATTTTGTTGCTGGGCAGAACACTGGCTGTTGGATACAGAGTGATTAAGGCACTTTAAAGTAGTTGTAAGCGAGTTTGCACGTGTTTGCATGGAGGTAAGCACTGCTACCTTCCGGTTACAGTTTCTTATACTCAGTTAGCTTCTAAATTGCTTAACCTGTGGAGGCATTGCTTACCCCTGCACAAACAGGCTTAGACCCGCTTACTGCTGCTTAAAAGTGCTTACTCCCACACTAATTTCTTTAAAAGAAAAGAAAAAAAGGTTGATAGGAAAGTGGTGAAAAAGGGGTACAAAGCAGGAAAGACAGTAGGGAAAATAGCTAGGGATGTGCAGGAGGGGTGTAGGTAAGGTCCATAGCTGTCCATTTCTTCTACAGCAACAGCTGTGCATATACACTGAATTTGGTGGTAGATTTGGACACTCAAACCCCTGGGAGAGGGGTGAGGATAGCAATAAGTTGTGATGCCAATTAGACCAGATTACATGTGTCCAGTGGACACGTGTGTGAACTGGACAGCTATGTATGGGGCGAGATTTTTTTGTGGGAACAGTTTGCCCTTTTTTTTTCAGGTGAGAGTGGGATGTTGGGGAGAGGTAGGAATATTTCGGGCAGTAGGTTGGGTAGGTTAACAGATAAGACACACAAGATGCATACAGGGGCGGTATATGATACGTGGGGGGTAAACACCTTGATGGGGAGGGGTGCTGGATATGGGAAGCCCAATAGCCCCCTAGTGGTAACAATGGGACTGAGGTCCCCACCCATGGGCAGTCAACACTGCACCTTCATAGCCCCGAAGGTGGCTATGCTGGGGGCTGAGCCGCAGAGCAAGGCTGACTCTCTAATCGCGAAACGCGGCCCTCAAGCTACTCATCGATCGCTCTAAGCACCACGACCCCAACCTGGCAACAGGTGACAGGTGCCTGTCCGCGCCCACTCCTGGGGGGGAGGCAGCCCCATCCCCTGAGGCGGTTCCACCCACAGGTGGTGCAGGACCAACGGACAGGGAGGTGCGGGGTTGGGCCCCAGACATGCTGGTGCCCGGTGCCTCGGCCTATAGACCTATATTGGACACTGATATGGCTGTCAACATCATTACGTATGAACCGGTTTTACCTGCAGTATACACCTCTTACCTGGTATACCTGTGGAGGGAATGTTTGTTAACACTGACTAACTGTTTGTACACATAAGCCCGGATTCCGGGTTGATGTTTCGCACTATGCTATCCAACTCTTTCTGCACAGACTCTGGCCTTGTAATGATCACATGCTGGTGTGCCTGGACATATATAGAATATTGCCCTCTTCCACCTTTAGTGACCTGACACACACATATACATGCTTTCCTACACAGTTATATTATGTAGCACAGTGTGGGCAACAGTGACCAGTGATACTTTATTATTCAGCGAAACTGCAACACTCACAGTCCCCTACAACACCAGGGTGGATGGTACCAATACAGGTTATATTGGTCTGTATTTCTCAGCAAAGTGTTCGTATCCAACATACCTGTGGGAGCAATGTTTGTTAGCACTACCTGACTGTTGCCACACAAGGTTCCAGATTACACATTAGTATTATGCACATACATCTCACTCTGTTACTGTACACACTCTGGTCACAGCTTGACAACATGGGAGTGCAGATAGGCCATACTTGAAATATTACTCTCCTAACAGTTTCGGGGGTTGGTACAGTGACAGGTGTGTTCTCATGATGGTTGACAATCGCTTGTATTCCCTGTTTGCTGGCTACACATCTGGGACTATCCCACAGACTTACCAGGGGGACAGGCAGCAGATATGGGCACATATACTGGACATTCTGGCCTCATGTGTACAGTTGTGGGGTATGAATCTGTAAGCAATCTAATTCCACTCCTAGGATTCAGATCATGGTTGTGCCTGCTACAGCTTAAACACTGCCCATCACAGCTGTGTCTGCCATATTGATATTGCTGTATATTTTCAATTTGCTTTCTGTCTTATTAATCCCCTGTGCTTATGCATTCTGACCTTGTATAACAACACTCTTATACAGAATTCCTAGACAGTTATATGTTGTAGGACAGTGCGTACCTCATTATTCAGAGCAACTGCATATCATTCTTGTATTTCTGGGCACAGTGTTGGTATCTGACAGACCTGTGGGAGGAATGTTTATTAGCACTACCTGAATGTTCCCACACACAGTACAAGGTTCCACATTACTATTATGCACATACATCTCACTCTGTTACTGTACACACTCTGACCACAGCTTAACAAGTTGGGGTGTAAATGGGACATACGTGGCTTCCTAGTCACATAAGGTATTGGGGAGTTGCTAGTGTGCCAGGTTTGTTGTCATAGATGTGTGTCAATCAATTGTATTTCCTGTTTGCTGCCTATATGTCTGGGATCATCCCACTGATTTTCCATGGGGACAAGTTGATAGGCATTAGATATGGCCACTTTAATAGACATTATGGACATACCTGTACAGTTGTGGGGTATGATTCTGTATGCAGACTACTACCACTGGATTCGAACCGTGGCTGTGTGTGCTAAAAAAACAACATTTCACATCTCAGTTGCATGTGCTCTTTGGTTTTTGTTGCCTGCATTTTCTCTGTTTACTGTCTGTGTGTGTCTCTCAGTTGTACTAAATGACCTCTGGGGATTACACCTGTCATATACAGGCATTCCTACACATTCAATTTATGGTGCATGGTGTGGGTAACAGTGTTTAATACTACAGTACTATTACATGATTGCAAATCTACATTACCATATGATACCAGAATAAACACAGGCAGTCCAGCACTTAGACCTGTTTTATTAGGATATTACACTTTTATTGCCATACAAACAATATGAGACTCTTCCTGCCATATTATCTAGTGTATGCAGTACTTGCCTTGAACAATAATGGTTTTATACTAGCAGTTAATTTACTACCACTATTATTTTTATTTCCTATGACAGTAAAAGCATGAGTATTACTGACCTGCCTCGCACTGCAACCATGCCAGGTGGCAGATATGGGCCTCCTTGTTCGCAGCCCGCTCCATTGCAACTGTGGGGGACATAAGAGGAATATTTAGCCATACCTATCCATGATATACCTGAGTTGGCACTTATTACACACATACTGGGGTGATACTTACACATGGCTGGAACATCCCCTGATGCCTCTAGCCTTTTGGAGCCACTCCTCCAAGAGTTCCCCTTCTGCAGCTTCAGGTCGGCATAGTGGTGCCTGAACTGCTCACCAGTTCGGGGTATGCCAGTGACACTGGTGAGGTTGCGGGTGAGATCGTCCCATGCCTCTGCCTTATATTGGAAGCCCTGGTACTGGCCCTGCAGCAGTCTCTGTGCATGGTCTTTAACTAGGAGTCCTGCCATGACCTTGGACTCCTGGATGCACCAGCGCTGCACCCGGAAACAAACTCCTTCTCCCCTTACTGCCACAGTGCCTGCAAGGGGAAGCTACAACCAGTTATGAACTGTATTCCCACCTCTTGGGTTTAAGTAGGGCCGATTTCTTACACTTTTCAGTGACTGGTCGGTTTTGAAAAAGCTAAGCTATGGGCAAACCTGCTTACCTAAGGTTGGCATTGTTTAAAGGGGTATACCACTGGCCATAAAGAGTTAGTTGGTGTACACATTGCTCACACCTCCTAAGCTGGCCTGTGCAATGCTTAGCTTTGCCTACATTACACATTCATTATAATGCCTTTTTGGCATTGTGTTATTATTCATTATACCTTATATGTTTGCCTAGTATCCCTGACTGATGTGTATGTACACTCTGTGGGGTCCTTGTGTTTTATTGGGGACTTCGACACTCTGTTACAATTACACTTCACTTCTGGGCTTACTGCTGTACTTCAGTTCACATATTTATGTTATGGAGTGGGTTATGGCACATATGACTGTATACTGATGCCTTTCACAGGTTCAGTTTGGTTATACTATGGTGAGGACATGTTTACTACTACCTCATTCTTCGGCACTTCTGTGATGGCTTGGTGGAGAACTACTGGGACTATGGTGTATAGGGTCTTAAGTTCAAGACCTGCATGGCTGTTTATTTTGTTGATGGGCAGAACAAGGGCCGTTGGATACGGAGTGATTAAGGCACTTTTGAGCAGTTGTAAGCGGGTTTGCACGACGGTAAGCACTGCAAACCTAGCGTTACATCTGTTTGCAGAGAGTTAGCTTCAGGATTGCTTAGCTAGTGTAGGCATTGCTTACCCCTGTGCAAACGCACTTAAACCTGCTTACTAGTGCTTAAATATGCTTACTACTGCTTATTTGTGCTTACACCTGCTTACTAGTGCCTTATTCATTATGATACTGACACTTCACATGTCCATTTCCTGCAGTACTCCAGTTTATAAATATGTTATTTAGTGGGTTTTGCAACAAAAATATTGGTCATAACATGCTTTGCCATGGAAAATGGAATGCGCTGTACTGGGACTCGAACCATGAATGCCTACTCATAAGGCAAATGCTCTGCCCACTACACTATTGCTATGCTGCTTGATTGGCAGATATCTTCCTTGCTATCCTCTTCAGCCTTTTAAGTTGCTTTAACCATAGCTAAGCGATGGGCACACCCGCTCACCTATGGTTAGCTTTAATCGGGTTTAAAAAAATAAAAATAAAAGGGTTTCTTCATTTTATTTATATGTACTGTTGCTGTTGTACATGTGGGGGACTGTTGATGGGGATATGCGGACACCTATGAGTGGTCTCGCTCATTCCTTACCCCTTTCTGCTGTTCTACATTGCAGGGGTGTGTTTATTCTGAGAGCTCTGCTCTCAGACACGCCCCCTGCACTCTTACATGCTCCATGTAAGCCTAGGAGCTCAGGCAGTGCGCCTTGTTAATATGCATGGCGTGCTGCTGTCCTGCTCCTAAACGGGTGCTTCCGTGCAGGACTAAGTTAGCCCTGCACAGAAGTTTAGTAAATTCGGGGGTTAGTGTTTTTATAAGAAAATCTCGGTGTGGTTCCCACTAGTCTTGAAATTTTCTCATCCACAGTCAATATATTCCAGTGCTTCTTCACTATCTCTTGTATTTTATTATTACACATATAGAGAATGATTAACCTATTAACATGTAGTGATGTATTATTTCTCAATTCTTTCTGTCTATTAATGTCTCTATTATAAAAGGGTTTAGTTCTCCCTTGTCTATTTATATATATAATCACAATTCATAGAGTTCTCTCCCATTTAGTCTTTCACTTATTGATACATCTATAGAGATTCCTACAGCTTTTTTGTTTTCAAGTCTGGTCAGCTAGTTGTTTTTACATATTTTAGTATTTTTTTTATAACAATTTATTATAATAGATTTTATATGAATGGATTTTGTAGATTATTATTCCATGTGATCTAACAGGGTTGTGTTTTATTCCGTGCTTCACTACTTTTAGAAATTGCCTCATCTGCACATATATATTTCTTTTAATTTGTTTATTAGTAATTTTACAAGAGTTTGTTACAGACACACTAGTTGTGCATCATAAATAGGTTTATCATACAGCTGATTCTTATCACAACAGGTTGCATATGTCAATATCTATTGCATTACTATCATTGTTGTACACGTTAAATATATGTAGCCTATGTTTTATATACTTTGCATTCTGCATTACGAGTTTATACTGCCATCTAGTGACGCTTAAAGATATTAGTATGCCTTTTTATATTTTATAGTTTTTTTGTTAATGCTGATGCTTATAATTTAACATAGGATTTTAAACAATGTATTTCATATATGAATTTCTACATTAAAATGTTTCATATGGCTGCTAGTTAGAACTGCATATAGCTATTCAAATTAATTTAAATGTATCAAATGTATTTAATAGACTAGGTAGCTTATTTGTAATGAATTCAGACATTTGATTGGCCAGAGAGCCATTCATTGCAGCCACCTCGATGCATTTAAATAGACGGTTTTTGCAATAATCATTAAGTCTGAAGAAGCGTTCACAGTAACGCAAAAGTGCTCACTACGATATTTTTATGATTTATTCTTTGTAATAAAGGTCTCCTTCGCTTTGGATGGTGTTGCCTCTTGAGTTTCTCTTGATTTTGAAGGTTAATATATAAACTATATACTGGAACTGATGTCACTCAATCATAGTAATAGAGCAAAAATTTAATAAAAGAAAGTTATATGGAACAATTGATCATTTGTTGTTAAATAAAGTCATAATGGAGAATTGTAAAAAGGTGAAGACTCTTAAGTGTGGCATGGACAGACTACAAAAAAGCATTTGACATCACACATTCATGGTTAAAGAAGTGCTTACAGATATATAAGATATGGGTCTATGTTAAATCAGCAAATGCTTAAAAAAATCGAATGCTGATTTATCGACCCTCTTTAAGTGAAAGCTTAAAATCCTGAACACTCGGAACAGCGATTTTTTTTTCCCAGGGAAAAAAAAAAATCACTGTTCCACAAAAAAAAAAAAAAAAAAAAAAAAAACTTCAAAACAGTAAATAAAGTGGGGTGCTTCACCCCTCACACCCTAATGTGGGGGCTGTGCCCCCCACACCCCCTAATTAGATATATCAACTCCAAGATCGCACCACAGTGGAGGAAATGGCAAAGTCCCAAAAATGGTCCAGTGATTTTTTTTCCCTTGGAAAAAAAAATCGCTGTTCGGAGTGTTTGGGATTTTCAGCTTTCGTTTAAAGAGAGTCGATAAATCAGCATTCGCTTTTTTAAGCATTCACTGATTTAATATAGACCCTAAGATACACCCTACATTGATCAATTATATTACAGTGACTGTGAAACAGTGGCAAACCACTCTGCAGCTAAGCCACGATAAAGGATAAATTATTATCCCAGGGTAAAAATTCAGAGGGGGATATTCCAGGGTGACTGTTTGTCACCGCTACTTTTTTGTCTTGCCTTTAACACATTAAGTTGTTTACATAACAGATTAGGTCATACTTACAATTTGGATTCCGGAAAACAACAAAGTGTAAAGACTTCTCATCTTTTTGTGGATGTTATAAAACTGTATAGTTCTTCAGATGAAGAACTGAAAGCACAACTGCAAGTGATCAAAACTTTATCAGATGAAATAAGAATGTCATTTGGTCTTGAAAAATGTGCAAAATAAACCTTTAAAGCAAGAAAGCTGGTGTACCAAGAAGATATCAGTCTGGGACAGGAGTGTGATACAAAGCAACCTGAGCAGGAGTGAATACATATTTGGGAATTGATAAAGGATTGACAATAAAATGCGAACAAAACTTGGGAATATTTTAGAGGAGTAAACTTAATACTGAAAACAGCCCTGACATCTAGACATAAAGTCCAAGCTATAAAGCAATTTGCTCTTCCTGTCCAAACTTACAGTTTTGGGGTGACTGACTAGTCCCAAAAGGTACTGCATCAGTTGGACAAGTTCTATAGGAGGTATGGGCCTCCTCAAAATTGATTACATATATCTGCAGTCATAGGACTGCATACATATTTGCTGACCTCACAAGATCCAAACATAGTGAAAGTTGTAAAACATGAGGAGAAGAAGTCTAAGATGGCTTCCCTGCTTACCATACAAAAAGCATAATGGTGTTAAGCGAGAATGGAAATCAAACCAGAAGCAGACAAAAATAGGGCAGCTACTGAATGTGCCAAAAAAACAAAAGAAAGAGTGTAAGATGAAGGATCACATTAAAAGGCAATAAATGTGGAAAAGCCATAAATATAGTTACAAATACAGAAAACTCCTGGAACAACCTCATGTTGATCGGGATCAGATGCAGGAATGGTTAAGGAGAGGTAGATTTAAACCAAAAGATGACAGGTTAATATTGGTGACCCAGGATAATAGACTATGCACAAATTGATTTACAAAGTCCATTGAACGTGGGAGAAACAAACAAATGCAGGTTTTGTAAAACAGAATTGGAAACAAGCTCACATCTTGTTGCTGGGTGTGATACACTAACGGCAGAGGGCCTGTATACTGAATGGCACACTAATATGACAAAACTGTTGCGTTGGGGATTATGCAAACATTACAATATTGAAGAAGCTGATAAGTATTGGTAACATAAGCCACAAAGCATTACAGAAAATGATGAAGTTTATATCACTTGGGATCACCCATTACCATCAGTGCAAAACACAGACGCGAAAAAAACAGATATAGTAGTCCATGAAAAGCAGACAAAAGTAGCATCGATCATTGAAATTGCTACACCCAATGATTACAGTGTCTTAAGTACAGAGAAACACAAAGTCATAAAATATGAGGATTTGCAGGTAGAATGAGGGCAATATGGAAGAAGGATACCCAAATAGTTCCAAAAGTAGTAGGAGCAATGGGCCTTATAAAAATAATTTACAGTCATATTTAGATATGTTACTGATACATGTAACTCCGTATAGAAGGAGTCAATTCTAGGTACATTAAGGTTGCTACAAAGAACACTTCTGGCTAACATCAAACAATGAAACAGTTCTAATTTCATAAACTTTAATCATATTTTGACTTACGAATGAGGTCCATTCCTGTCATGGTATTAGAAACCCAGATGACCTGGGGACATTAAACTATGAAAAGAAGAAGTTATGTACTTACCATAATGTTCTGTCTGTGTTGTCCATTTCCATTCTTCCTCAACCACTGGGACTGGATCTGAACCTCAGATCCGACTCGGCCATTACTATAGTTCATGACCAACTGAAACTCTTGAGCTCCTCCCTACCCATAATGCACCAACCCTAATATACCTCAGATCTAGAAATATTATAATAATGTTCCTGACAAAGGAAACCAATATCTGGAGCTCAACACAAGACACTGTGGTGCCTTTATAACATTTAATTTTTTCCAGAAGTCCAGAACAGAGGCTGGGGGTTGGTGGGCAGGGAGTTGAGGAAGAATGAAAATGGAATGAATGGATAAAAATACTGACAAGGTTGCCATAACTCTAGTAGAGTGGGCTCTTAAAGGTGTTGATAATGAAATGCCCAATTTATTATAGACAAAGAATATGCAGTCAGTAATTCATCTTGCCAATGTTACCTTTGTAACAGATTCGCCTAGTTTATTGTCTGCAAAGGATATAAATAACTGATCAGACTTTCTTACCTCTCTTGGTCTGGGTAAACAGAAACACAATTGTCTATGAACATCCAGCAAGTGTAAAAAGAAGTTATGTACTCACCATAACGTTCCATGTTTGTAGTCCATCTCGCCCTTCTTTCTTACACATGGGTTCTACTCTGCCTTTTTACAAGCTCAAAGTCTTCTAGTTGGCTTGTGGCTAGGTAAGTATCCCATGGTGCACCAGTACAATCCCCAGATCTTGTTTGCTGCTAACTACGAGATATAATAACAAACCATACAGAAAGAACCCAATAATAAAAGGTCTCCAGTGAATAATAATAACAATATTTTTCTGTCTCCAGATACTTCCAGGATGGGGGTAGGAGGGCGGGTTCATAAGAATGAAGGGCAAGATGGACTACAAACATGGAACGTTATGGTGAGTACATAACTTATTTATGTTCTGTAGTCCTATCTCGCTTTCATTCTTACACATGGGACAGCGTCCCTAGCACCTTATTCTTGAGTGGCTCAAGGAAAAATACTCCTAAGTACCGTGGAACCAAAGGATGCTTTACTTCTGGAGGTCAAATACAATTTGTAATGAGTAATAAATGTGTGAGGGGTAGCCCAAGTTGCTGCTGCACAGATAATGTCAAGTGGGACCCTGGCTTGAAAGGCTGCAGAGGTAGACTGAGATCTCGTAGAATGAGCCTTAATTTTGAAAAGTAAAGGCTTACCATCAGAAGTGTAAATGTAAGCTATACAGCTACACAATTTGAGAGGGTCACTTTGAAAACTGGTAGACCAAATCTGGAGTCGGAGAAGGAAATAAATAATTGGTCTGACTTCCTGAATTCCTTAGTCTGGTGCAAATAAAAACGTAATTGTCTATGAACATCCATCTGATGAAACCTGTATTCTGCTACATTGGAATGATTAGGGAAGAACACTGTAAGTTCCATGGATTGGTTCAAAGTGTTATGGGAACAGACCTTGAGGACAAAGGATAGATTCGTACGAAGAGATACTCTGTCTTTGTGAAACATCAGATAAGGGGTTTGACAGACAGTGCTTGTAATTCTGACACTCATCTAGCAGATGTGATTGCCACCAGAAACAAAGTTTACCAAGACAGAAATTTCAAGGGAGACGAATGAGAAGGCTCAAAAGGTGGAGACATTAATTTGGATAGCACAAAATTTAAGTCCCGTGAGGCAACCGCTTCCTGAAAGGGGGGTCTTAACAAGGTGGCACCTTTAAGGAAAGTCTTGCACAACCTATGTGACATCAGATTAGAATCTTGTAGACCTAAATGAAAATTAGAAATCGCTGCCAATTGAACCCTGATTGTGGCAGCCACAGATCCCTGGTGGAAAAGTTCAGACAAATTCCGAAACCACAGGGATAGAAGCAGTATAAGGATCAACATTCTTTTCCTCAGCCCGGATAGAGAACCTTCTCCATTTACTGGAATATAATTTCCTAGTGGAGGGTTTATGAGAAGACGTAAGGGTATGAGTCATGGAGGGTGAGAAGTCATGAAGCCTGACTAGGGATGGAACTGGAGCAGCCAAGCTGTCAAATTGAGGGTGTGTAGGGTGGGGTGAAGCGAGACTGACATGTGCGTCAAGAGATCTGGCAATGGGTCTAGTAACCATGGATCATCTAGAAGGTGAGGCCCGAGAAAGAGGAACCAAACCTGTCGAGGCCAGTAACTTTGCTTCCCAGCTGTTTCACTTTCTGAATCACCTTGGATATGAGGAGAAAGGGGGGGAAGGCATAAAGGAGACCCATAGGCCAATCATGAACAAGTGCCTCTCTCAGTGACTCCCCCGGAGGGGGGATGAGGGAGAAATACCTGCCGCCTTTGGCATTGATTGGGCTGGCAAAGAGATCACAGCACAGCATACCTCGCTGATCCTCCTGTGGGGGGATTAGGGCAAAAAAGCTGCTGCACATGTTGTTTAGGGGAGATGCAAGAAGACCACAGCAAGGCTGGCTCCACTGATGGAAAAATTACTTCTGTCACTTTCATGTTGAGAGATCACTCATGAGGTAGTAGAATGGTCCTGCTCAATTTGTCTGTTATCACTTTGGACTTCCCCGGAATGTGCATTGCTATCAAAAAGTGGTTGGACGAGATCACCCATTGCCACACTCTGAGCACTTCTCAACACAAGAGGTAAGATCTGGTTCCCCCTTGTTTGTTGATGTACCAAACTACTGACATGTCTGTTTGAATTGCAACTGTCCCCAGAGATAGAGCATCCTGAAAAGCTTGCAACACTAAAAGCACTGTTCTTATCTCCAGGACATTTATATGCAAATTGGCCTCTTTGGTGGACCAAGAGCCTTGGACTTTTTTCCCCAGAAAGTGCCCCCCCCCCACCAAATCTGTGATGTGTCCATGGTCACTATGGCCTTGGGTTGAGATGCTAGCACTTACTAAAGAATTCTCATACGAAATGTTGCCAGCAGGACTAGAATTATGGCCTCGAACACTGACCTCAAGGCTTAAAGAATCAATTAGTCTGAAATTTTGGTATTGTGAACAAATTTCTGACTGGGAATCTGAATGTCTATACTTTGGCTAGGGGAAGTGAAGCTATTGCAGATACTGTATTGAAAATTGCCCCTATGAACTCCAGTGTTTGAGATGATTGCAATTGAGACTTGCTGTAATTTATTGTACTTCCTAGAAGGGAGCAAGTTTAGAGTACCTGGTCTCTCACAATTATGAACAGATGCCTGGTTGGGGTGATGATGAGCCAGTCATCTAAATACAGAAACACCCAAAATCCCTGTAATCTGAAGTGAGCTGCCACCACTGCCATGCATTTGGCGAACACCCTGGGGGCTGTGGTGAAACCAAAGGGCAGGGCACTGAACTGGTAATTACTGGCTCCCAGCCAGAGACGTAAGAACTTTCTGGACCGCCTGTTCATTTTTATGTGATAGTACCCATCTCGAAGATCTGTTGAGCACATCTAATCATCCTTGCCTAGAAATGGCAGGATGGACTGAACCATGACCATCCAAAACTTTGAGTGTCGAACTGTCTTGTTCAATTTGCTGAGATCCAAAACCGAACTCCAGTCCCGTTTTCTTTGGCAGTAAAAAGAATCTTGAGTAAGTTCTGGATTCTCTCTGGTCTGGTGGGACCTCTTGGATGACTCCTTTTTTCTAGCAGCATTTGTATTTCTAGTGCTGCTGCTTTCCTCTGACTGGGTGTAACATCCAGAAACTTTTGTGAGGATGGGGGTGGAAGAGAAAAGGCAGGGATAAATGACCCCTGATTGCCTCCAGAGGGGGACAATCAGGCATCCTTTCAGGAACGCTGGTACAGCCTGTCAGAGAATGTGCCTCTAGACCCTTGGTTTTGCAGGCCACCTCTGCCATGTGGACGACATCTTCCATTCATGTTCCCCCCTGCCTCTGGGGGAACTGTCTCCACGTGGATCTTGGAAAGGATTATGAGATTTTTTAACCACATTTTCCATTTCCCTCGTTGGTTCTTAGAGAAGGTCCTTTGAGGGGTCAAAAAATGTACTCCTACAGCACAGAGAGTTTTTCCATCTTTTTCACACCTGGAGAGTGTGTCCTTCACTTTGGGGCCAAATGTGGAATATCCATCACAGGGAGCACTGATGAAAGAAGACTTGAAGGGCTCCACAAAATCACACAAGTGCATCCAGGCATGCCTCCTTATTGAGATTCTTGAAACTGCCACCCTTGAGGTACCCTCAGCTGCATGGACAAATTTGAAATGGACTGAAGGGTTGCCAACTACACGGCTACCGAAACTTGAGTCTTGGAGATAGTGGTCCCTGAAAGAGTACCAGTTCTTTTATCAAATCTCTTTGCAACCTAGTGAAATGTGCCAAATAGTTCAGCAATCTAAGAGCAAAAGTCGCTGAAGTGTAGACACACTTCCCAAATCTGTCCAAAGTACTAAACACTCCGTTAGGGGGATGGACAGTGGAACTTTGTTCCACAAATTACTTCTTCGCAGCTGCTGCCACAACCATGGCATCTACTGGTACTCCCTTGCTCCAGAATTCCCTTCCTGTCAGTGGTGCCAGAATTCGTTCGGGTCTCTTGAGGACAGGTTCAACCATATCTGGTTCATGCAGCTGAGAGATCAAATCAATGAGTTCATCAGCGGGTGGAGTTAACCAGGGGGTAGATGGGCCAGATCTAAATGCCTCCGGGAACACTGATTTCTCCTGAGAATGAATTTGGGAAGCCCAACCACCCTGTTGTTTGAGGATCTGTAGAATGTCTTCAAATGATATGTCTTTCGGTAGTGATCTAGGGGATCCTTTCCCTTTGTCGAAATCAGTGTCTTCTGTGATAGATTCCCCTGGAGAATCTATTTGCTTCCATTTGGAATTCCCGTTCTGGAATAATTCCTCAGTGGGATGTTCCAGGGAAGTATCAGAAGAAATGGTGATACTCTGCTGGGTAGCCTGGAGAGGTTGGACTGGCTGTCCCTGTGGAGTCGAATTTTGAGGTTCAAGGCAATGAGACACATCAGATGTTGAAAGAAAATCCAAGCGGGGGGAGATGACACCATCCCGATGAAGCAGAGAACACTCTCTCCACTACCTCAAAGGCAGACCAACACTGGGAGAGGGAAGCCAATGGAGCCTAGAAGCCATGCTTCTGCTCTATTGGTTCTGTCTGCCATGAAGGCAATCCACCCAAGACAGAGGTTGGAGCCAAGCTGTTTAAAGCTGAGGTTTTGAGAGACAGAGACGGCTCTGAAAGCTTCGGAATCGACTCCAACACCTTGGTTCCAACTGGAATGCTGTGGCTCCAAGAGCCACTTGGCTCCATACTCGGAGCCAGGGTGTTCAGAGAAACCCTTGGATTTGAGGACACAGCTATTCTCAGATATGATCCAGACGGCCTTGCCAAACTCAGATCCAAGGACTCCAAAACAAACTGTCAAGTGATACTGGAAGGGTAGAGCTGGCCATGACTTCCTGACCTGAAGGGGTAGAAGCCAGGAGAACCCCCAGCTGTATCTGCACCGAGAGAACCTTCCTCATCATTCTATCCATGTCGGCTTTGGTGAGATTCCTGGAAGAACGAGATGAAGCAATTGATGATGATTTGGAATGGCGTTTCTCTAGGAAGGGAGATGGGACCCCAAATGGCACTGGATCTATGGAAGGAGAGTATCAGGTCCAAGGGACTGATTTATTTATTTACTTATTTAACATTTGTTTACTGGTGAAGTCCATCTGGGCAAATTTGTGAAACAATTAGAGAAATGATAGTAATAAATCACATAATAACATATTACCACAGTCAAGTTAGTAATAAAGCTAACAGGATCACTTAGTAAAAAGAAGTTATGTACCTACCATAATGTTTGATGTTTGTAGTCCATCTCGCCCACATTCTTACTCTTGGGATCGGAGCAGAACCTTGGCTCCGACTTGGCCATACTCTAGCTCTAAAACTTCTGGTTGGCTCGTGGCTAAGAGATATCCCATGATGCATCACTAGCACAACCCAGATCTTGTTTGCTGCAAGGAGAAACATACAGAGACAAAGAACAAACCAAGTTGAAAGGACTAACATAACTAAACAAACAGGAGACACTCTACCCCCAGGTCCTCAAGGAGGGGGCAGGAGAGTGGGTTCGTAAGAATGAAGGGCGAGATGGACTACAAACATCGAACCTTATGGTAGGTACATAACTTCTTTATGTTCTGTAGTCCTATCTCACCTTCATTCTTATTCTTGGGTGGCTCATTGGAAAATGCTCCTGAGTACTGTGGAACCAAAGGAAGACCTGTTCCAGGAAGTCATATCCAATTTGTAGTGAGTAATGAATGTATGAGGTGAAGCCCATGTTGCTGCAGCACAAATGTTGTCTATTGGAATTTTAGCCTGAAAGGCTACCGAGGTAGACACAGACCTGGTAGAATGAGCTTTCACCTTGAAGGGAAGATCTTTGCCACTGGATGAATATTTAAAAGCACATGCAGCTGGAAATCCAGTGAGATAATGTGACTTTAGAAACTGGAAGGCCCTTCCTACCATCTGAAAAGGAAACAATTGATCCGACCTTCTGAAATCTTTAGTTCTGTCCAGATAAAAATGCAATTGTCTATGCACATGCAGTTGGTGAAATTTGTACTCTGCCTTGTTAAAAAAATTAGGGTAGAAAACAGGCAATTCGATGGCCTGATTAATATTGACTTGAGAAGACACCTTAGGAATAAAGGAAGGGTTTGTCCATAAGGAGATCCTATCTTTGTGAAACACCAAATAAGGGGTCTTAATGGAAAGAGCTTGCAGTTCAGAGACCCTTCTTGCAGAAGTGATAGATACTAAAAATATAGTTTTCCAAGATAATAACATAAGGTCACATGCTGCTGAGGGTTCGAAAGGAGTTCCGTAAGTCTATGGAGAACAAAGTCCAAGTCCCATGGCACCACCGGATCCATGACTGGGGGTCTTAACAAGGTGGTCCCTGTAAGGAAAGCTCTACATAGTCTATGAGCCATAAGATTAGGCTCATTAGCCAAATGAAAAGTGGAAATAGCTACCAGTTGAACTTTAATAGTAGCAGCTGCTGAACCTTGGTGGAACAATTGAGAAAGGAAGCCTAAAATGGCAGAAATGGGAGCTGTGTAAAGATCAAGGTTTCTCTCACGGGCCCAAAAGGAGAATCTTTTCCATTTACTGGTATAAATCTTTCTAGTAGAAGGTCTGTGGGAGGATGTCAGAATGTGTACAACCTCAGGGGAAAAGTCATGAAGCCTGACTAGGGATGGAATTGGAGCAGCCAAGCTGTCAAATTGAGGGTGTGGAGAGAGGGATGGAACACCCCTGGCATGTGCGTCAGCAAATCTGGCACTGGGTCCAGAGCCCACAGTTCGTCCATTAGATGAGGTCTGAGAAAGGGGAACCAAATCAGTCGAGGCCAGTAAGGAGCAATTAGGATAATTTTGCTTCCCAAGGATATTGCTTTCTGAATTACCTTTGATATGAGGGGAAATGGAGGGAAAGCAGAGAGAAGTCCCGAGGGCCAATCATGAACAAGTGCATCTCTGGGTGTTTCCCAATCCGGGGGAATCAGGGTGAAGTAGTTGCTGCATTTGGTATTGAGAGGGGTGGCAAATAGATCGCAGCAAGGCTGACCCCATTTGCGAAAAATTTGTTCCGCAATGTGTGTGTTCAGAGAGGCATCAGAATAGCCCTGCTGAGCCTGTCAGCTATCATGGTGGATTTCCCCGGGATGTGCATTACAACCAGAAAGCATTGGGAAGACACTGCCCACTCCTACACTCGAAGGGCTTCTCTGCAGAGGGGGTAAGATTAGTCCCGCCTTGTTTGTTTATGTACCACACCACTGACATATTGTCCGAGTGGATCGCAATCGTCCCTAGAGGGATAAAGCTGTGAAGTGCTTGCAATGCCAGAAGCACTGCTCTCATCTCCAAGATGTTGATATGCAAATGAGCCTCGTGTTCCTGCCACGTGACTTGGACTGTTCTCCCTAGATAATACCCCCCCCCCGCCCTATCTGGGAGGCATCAGTGGTCATAGTGGCAACAGGGAGGGGGGGGAGGAACAAACGGTCTGTCTGAGTTTAGATTGCTGGTCTGGGTCCACCAGCAAAGATCCTGTTTGCACAAATCTGTTATCAGGATGGGGTGAGACAGAGGTAGATACTGTAGTGACCATTGGGCAAAAGGTAACCACTGCAGGACCCTCATGTGCAGTCTGGCTATGGGAACTAATGTTACCGTCAAAGCCATCGTCCCTAGCAACTTGAGCACCACCTTTGCTTTCGCTTTCTTTAGAGGAAGTAAGCTTAAAACTTGTTCCCTGAGGTTCTGAATTCTTTCTACGGGAAGGTAAGCCCTCAATGAGATGGTGTTTATTTTGGCGCCAATATAATTCACATTCTGAGAGGGCGATAATGCAGATTTTTGCCAATTTACTGTAATCCCTAACTGCAGGCAAGTTGAAATAGTTGCGTCCCTGGCCTTTAACAGTAGATGCCTGGTGGTGGCAGTCAGGAGCCAGTCGTCCAGGTACGGAAGCACTTGGAATCCCTGACGTCTCAAGTGAGCCATGACCACTGCCATGCATTTGGTGAACACCCTGGGGGCTGTGGTGAGACCAAAGGGCAGGGCGCGAAACTGATAATGACTGGCTCCTAGACGGAAGTGTAAGTGACTCCTTGATGCCCTGTCCATTTTGATATGGTAGTATGCATCTTGGAGGTCTATGGAGCACATCCAAATGTCTTTCCCTAACAATGGGAGTATTGACTGTAAAGTGACCATTCAGAACTTGGACTTCTGTACAGATTTGTTCAATTTGCTGAGATCCAAGATGGGTCTCAAGTCCCCTGTTCTTTTTGGCACCAAAAAGAATCTGGAGTAAGTCCCTAATCCTACTTGGTGTGCGTGGATGGGCTGGATGACTCTCTTTACAAGCAACTTTTGGATTTCTAGACTTGCTGAATCCCTGTGATTGGGTGGCACATCTGGGATTTGTCTGGTCCGAGGAGGTGGAGAAGAGAAGAGAATATGGTAACCTCTGGTAATTATCTTTAATATCCACTTGTCTTGAGCGATATCGTGTCAGGCTTCTGGGTATAAAGAAATACGACCCCTAACTGGCTCCATAGACTCGCAGTCGGGCCTCCTTTCAGGAGCGCTGATAGGAACGACCACAAAAGGAATCACGGTCTCCCTGATTCTGTGGGCCGTCTTTACCCCTAGGGTGGCGTCTACTGTTATCTCCTCCTCCTCTGCCGCTGGAGAAGGAATCACCTTGTGCGTCCTGAAAAAACCTCTGCGACTTTTTGAACCACATTTTGCCGCCCTTCTGCCCTTTGGGATAGGGTCTAGAAGGAACAGAAAAATGGACTCCCACGGCAGACAGGGTGTTTCCTTCCTGCTCGCATCTGGTGAGTGTGTCTTTTACCATGGTTCCAAACAATGAGGATCCATCAAAGGGGCATTGGTAAACATAGACGTAAAGGCCTCTGCAAAGTTACACAAAGGCATCCAGGAGTGTCTCCTAAGAGAGACTCCCAAACCTGCTGCCCTACTCACTCCATCAGCTGCATAAGATATCAGCCTCATGGAGGAGTTCACAGTAGAATTTAGGATAGACATCTGTGCGTTAACCTTCTTAGATACCGCATCAGCTACGTTATCCTGCAGATTATCTCCCAGCTCTTTTAGGAGATCTCTCTGGAGCCTTGTGAAATGAGACAGGTAGTTCATCGATCTAAGTGTAAAAGCCACTGAAGAAAAGACACGCTTCCTGTACCTATCCATCATTCGAGACTCCTTGTTTGGTGGATGGACAGTGGAGGAAGTTTCGGCAAGTTCCTTTTTGGTAGCTGCTGCCACCACCATGGCATCTACTGGAACGCCCTTAATAAGAAAGTCCTTGTCCTGGGGTGCTGACAAAACTTTATTTGGTCTTCTAGGAACCGGTTCCACAGAATCAGGAGATTCCCACACCTTTCGACTCACTTGATCCAGTAGCTCATCAAAAGGTGGAGACACCCAAGAGGCGGAGGGTTGAGACCCGAAAGTCTTCAGGTACACTGACTCCTCATAAGAAAGGGCTATCATGGGCCATCCAGCTCTCTGTTTCAGGATCTCAGGGATATCTGTGAATGAGATATCATCAGAGGATGACTTGGGGGACCCTTCTGACCCCTCGAGGTCAGTGTCTGATGTAAAAGACTCATCAGGGGAGTCAACATGTTTCCTCTTACAAGTCTTCTTCCTAGGTGGCTCCTCAGAAAGGTATTCTGGAGAGATCTCGGAAGACTGGGGACCACTCCTGGAGGTTTCCTGAGGCTGCGAGTCTCTGCTGTGTTGAGAGAGAGAGAGAGCTGCGATTGAAGTTGGCATTTTAGGGGGAAGAGTGTCGGTACCTGTGGTTGAAATGGTAGACCTGGACAACACACTCCTCATCACCTTGAAGGCCGATCCTCCCAGCTCCGAGGATGCCCTCCGCTCCAAAGATGCAGAGGCGGCCCTTGGCACTGAGGAGATAGGCTCTGAGGCAGATGTGGGGTCCAAGCTCACCCATGCTGAAGCACAGAAAGGCAGGCTCGGAACCAAAGAAGTTCGATTTGAAGCATCCCCCTCGGGCCCGTCCGGAGAACTGAGGACCCTAGACCCCACGGACGGCATCAAAAGGGTCGGAGTGGGTATCGGAACAGAGAGACCAACTGAGGTAGCTGGAACCGACCTTTCCACAAACCAAGACACCGACAACTCTGGTTCTGAAGGCTCAGAGAAGCTCGGAGGAGGAACATCGACAGGGTGTGAGGGCACAGTAGAATCCAGAGCCGACTGGGATGGAGCCAAAAGTAAATTTGCCAGTGCCAAAGTCTGAAGCAGTCTACACACCACTCTCTCGACGCCCTCATCAGAAAGACTCCTAGAGAAGAGTGGGGTACCTAGATCGCTGGAATATAGGCGACCTAAGAGTCGGGGAAACTGGTTGGAGTTCAGCTGGCCGGATCCGAGATGCAGTATCAGTTATCGGCTCCAAAGCTCCTGGAGCCGAAACTGATGGATCCACAATGGAAACCTCTGTCGGCACCGAGACCAGTAGAGCTGAAGAGGATGTAGTCACTTTGGTAATTTTGTCTGGTGGCTCTGACAACATAGAATGGGTGGGAGACCGCCTTTTTGTAGCTTTTGGTTTGTCTTTCTTAGAAGAGGAAGGAGATTTAGAGCTGGAGGATGAAGATGTCAGTTCCTCCTCAAAGGAATGTTTCAATAGTCCTTTCAAAATAAGTTTGTTCTTCCTCTCCTGAAGAACACGGGGACTAAATGCATGACAAAACAGGCAAGACTCTTGGAGGTGAATAGTCACTAAATAATACACACACAAATTGTGCCCATCCGTTAAGGACATTTTCTGGGCACATTTAGTACACTTTTTGAAGCCCGAAGGCTTGTGGTCCTTAATATCTTTGGAGATACTATGCACATCCAGTTGCAATAATCAGTAAGACAAAGCAACAACTGTAGACAAGCAGATAAAACAGCACCGTACAGACAAATAGGCAAACAGAGGACTAGGTCCTTTAACTTAAATGGGCCTAACCCTAATAGGAGATAAATCAAGGACTAGGTCCTCTAATTTAAATGGGCCTAGCCTAAGGAGAGACAAAGAACAGAACCGAGGACTAGATCCTCTAACTGAAATGGGCCTAGCCCAGGGAAGATGAAAAATAGAACAGAGGACTAGGTCCTCTAACTTAAACGGGCCTAGCCCAAGGGGGAAAGGAAAGGTAACAGAAAACAAGCAGCACAAGTAGATTGCAATGCAGGGATACAATAGGCCAACGGAACAACGGGCAATCAACGTACAACAGTACACACAGTAACAATGCAGCAAAATAATCTAAAACAGACACGGACGGCAAGAAACACACTAAACTACCAAAAAAAATTGGTTATAGCCAACAATCAACTTAGTCAAAGATATTGAAAAATTTCACTTAGCCACGGCCAAGAAAGATCACGTCTAAGCTGAATGAGTGGCAAATGAGATATGGGTTGTGTTAATGATGCATCATGGGATACCTCCTAGCCACGAGCCAGCCCGAAGTTTTCGAGCTTGAGTATGGCCCAGTCGGAGCCGAGATTCGGCTCCGATCCCAAGAGTAAGAATGAAGGCAAGATAGGACTACAGAACATCACATATTTTGACAGCTACACTTAGTATCAAGAAATCATTTAGTGCAGTAGTGTCTCAGAGACACAACATCTTAATATACAATGGAGTAGTGTTCAGATATACCTGTTTGGTACTGTAGATTGCTATGCTTAATGTTATAATCACATGGAATCAGTAAACAAATAGAGATATACTGAAAGTGGAAAGTAGGGAGAGACAGGGTGAGGATGGGAGTAAGCAAGGTATTCAGTAAGCATAGAGATATAGTGAAAGTGGAGAATAGGAAGAGAGAGAGAGTGAGGAGGGGAAAATTGGTTCAGCCTGGTGAGGAGCAGGAACATAACCAATTGTCATTTAGGTGGGACTTTAAAAGTTTTTTGAAGTGAGTTAGGTTTGCTGTGTTTAGTATGTTCTGGGGGGTGGAATTCCATGATTTAGTTACTTAGTTAGAATATAGTAAGTCTCCAAAAATGTTTCTGGATTTTGTAACTTAAGAGTAGTATTTTTTTTTTGAGGATCGTAGAGTCCTGCTGTTGAGTGATTTCTACTAGGTCCTGTAGGGATGGACATTTGTCGGGTAGGTAAACTATGGAATGGGCTATAGTAAGGTGGTTTAGGGATAGTAAGTTGGGCAGCTCTAGCCATTTGAGTTGTTTCAGAGCAAGACAATGATGGGTTCTGTGAGGTAGGTTAGCAGCAAATCTGGCTGCTTTATGGTAGCATGATTCAAGTTTACTTAAGTCTGATTTTTTGAGGTTAGTAAATATAGGGGAGCTGTAGAGTAAAGTGGATAGTAGGTGGGTCCGGGCAATAGCTTGTCTGGAAGAGTTTAAGAAAGGTTTTATTCTGTAAAGGGAACATAATTTAATGTGGGCCTTTTTAATTGCATGAGATATATGTTTGTCAAATTTTAACATAATCTAGAATGGTACCTAGTAGCTTGGTTTCTGAGATGGGTTTAATTAGAGTGTGATTGGATTAAGTGATTGTAAAGTCATGGCTGGGGGAGTTTGTTTTGTGGCATTGGTTAGGGAACAGCATTAGTTTGGTTTTGTTGGGATTAAGGATGAGCTGGTATTTTTCTAAGAAAGACTCAATGGCAGTAAAAGATTTTCGAGTATTGTTTTGTAGTTGTTTTAGGGTAGGTGCAGTGCAGATAACAGTGGAGTCATTTGCATGCTGTATGATGAAAGCAAGGTTAGTAGTTTTGTGTAAGTTACTGGTCAGAATAAGAGCAGATACCCAAGAATTGAGCCTTGTGGAACACCTAATGTAATGGGAAGTGAGGAGGAGAGGTCATCATGCCATTTGACTAATTGATAGCGACCAGATAGGTAATTCTAGAACCAAATGAGAGTGTTTCTAGATATGTCAAGTGATGCAAGCTCATACAGGAGTTATTCATGGGACACTGTGTCAAATGCCTTTGACATGTCAAGAAATATTAAGGCAAATATTTGGCCATTGTTTTTTAGGTGGTTGACAGTATTGGTAAATTTGAGCAGTGCTGTGGTGGTACTGTGGCCTGGTTGAAATCCGTGTTGTGCGTGGGAAAGGAGTTTATTAGACAGTAGGTATTGCATCAGTTGAGACTGGACGCACTTTTCTAAGATTTAAGAAAGAGGGGATAGTATAGATATTGGCCTATAGTTAGACAGCTCCAGTAAGGAGCCTCCTTTGTGGAGTGGGATTACACAGGAGGTTTGCCAGACTTTAGGTACATACTATTCAGTGATAGATCTACTGATCAGTACTGAAACTGGGTAGCAGATGACATTGGCTGCTAATATGAGGTAGTTGTTCGGCAGCTTGTTGGTGGCAAGGGTTGTGGGTTTCAGTTGGCTTAGCAATTTCTTTATTGTACTTGTTTGGATGGGTTTGACAGAGAGAGGTAGGTGAATTGGTGATAGTAGGGAAGGTGATTTGTTGCAGGCTGTTTTTGTTTTTTATGAGTGAGTGTGTGACACCCCTGCACTGGCCCAGTGATCAAGGAGCCTCAATTCTCACCACTGGCAACAGTGAGGAACATACACACTGCAGGATGACAAGTACACAATCAGTAAAGTGCAATTTCCCTTAAGATCAAACACAGATTATAGTTAGTCTGGGGCTGGCTTCTCCCTCTTTCTTCAGATCCTCAATAAGACTCCTGACTGGCATAGCTATAGGGTTAAGATCTCAGCTGAGTGGCCAAGCAAAAACCTCCAGCACCCTTTCTGTCCAAATAGTGCTTCATGTCCCTGCCCAAGTAGCTGACACACACACAGTTTGAGATTTGATTGATATACAAACACACACACACACACACACACACACACACACACACACACACACACACACACACACACACACACACACACAAGGGAAAAGCTGGCACAGGTTTACTAGCTAAGGTCCCTTCTGCCCAGACTATAAGTTAGTTCCAGCTGCCACCAGCCAACTCTTTATCAGCTACTCTAAGGCCCTTAACAAAGGGTGTCCAATCCTACTGTGTAATGTTACTAATAATCCAAATGGTAGTCTGACCAAGAACAAGGCTATTTAGGAGTGGCCTGTACAGTTTCACCAAATAGATATTCAAGTACTCTAAGAGCTTAAATATGTCTCACAGATACCACCCACAAAGACATGTTTAATATATATTTAATACTAAATAAACAGTAAAAGAACAAGACAATACTCAGTAAGTAATCAGTTACATCAGAGTTCAAAATCACAGGAAATATTTAAAACAACATTGCAGGACAGTCTCAAATAAATAAAGAAAACATCTAAGCTATACTTTACTATATTCCTATCTTAATCTAAAAGAGTTACTATGCCCTAAACACTTACTTACAGCAAGGCAAGTGCAGAAGGTAGTGATGAGTGGATGTTCTTGTGAGGTCAAAGACAAAATACAAAATGCAGTCTCTCTCTGAGAGAGTTCTTAAATTAATATCCAAGATTACTGCTGTGTTAGCTTGGATGACATCACTTTTTGTCATCTGACTTCAATTCCCAAGCTAACCCCCCTATGTCTGAAACTAACAGAACGTTAGCATATCCCTGTGAAAAATACATATTTCTCAAATGTTTGCAGGTCCTGGAAGTCATAAAACAATAAAACACGTCTATATCTTAAACCTAGTAATTACTTCTCTTGAGAAACAATACAAAAAACTTCTAGCGCTAGACATTGCGTCCGCGACTGCACTGAAACTGAGAGACAACTTTATAGCACAATCGTAAAACAAATTAATTTCAACTTATTTTCTTGAAGTTTTGCAAGTTAACTCTGTATGCTCTAGTTTCTACTGTTTAAACATATACATTTGCACAGGTATATAGTTTATATACATTTCTGTTCCCTTCCACTAAGGTACACTATGGACACATCCTTGAAGCTCAGTAATGTACAATCCTTGTTCAACACACACTTCTGTACCAGTAGTTTTATATACACGTAACCTATAGTTCTAATACATTTATAAGACAAGCATATGAATCATGTTGATATTCCCAAATGTCATTATTATTTACAAAATTCCAGATAGCTGGGCTGGTAGCATCTCCTTCTGTTACATTTCTATATAAATCATATTAATATTCACAAATGACAAAGAATTATTTACAAAATTCCAGATAGCCGGGATGACAGTATATGTCACAGGGAGTATGGAGTTTATGAAAAATGAGTTAAAGTGGGATGCTATGCTTTCTTCTGTGTTTTTGATATTCGGGGATGGGATAGGGGTGTGGCCTGGACTGACAAGCTGATTCATGGAGACCCAGAATTTTTGTGGATTGTTTTGATGCTTGGACTGAATGTTTGCATAGTACCATTTTTATCAGTTCTGATTTGCTTTTTGCAGACATTTCTTAGGTCGCGGTAGGTATCTAGGGAAGGTTTTGATTTGTTGGTTATATGTTGATATCAGAGTTTGTATCTCTGTTTTAATAACTGGTTTCTTTAGACAGCCATAGGCAGTTGTTGGTTTTTGTTCTTATGTGACTTATGGGAGCATGTGTGTTTAGAACATCAAGAAATATGTTATTGAAATAACTGACTGCTGCATCTAGTGGGAGGTATTTTAATGGGGAACAGTTAGAGCTTAGTAGTATTTGTTTACTCGGATCAAAGGACGTTTTAGAGGATCCTGTCAGAGTCTTTGAGCCGGAAGGCTTTGGATCCGACCTGAATTTTTTTGTGGCAGCTCCATTGAGGATGGAGTCGAAGATCTCAACTTCTTTGAGGACTTTTTGTAGCCTCCTTGAAAGTAATCTTAGGGTCTGAGCCCCAGAAATGGCTTCCGAAAAGTAGTAGGAAGAAGTCCCTTTAGAATCAGTTTATTTTTACAGTCCACTATTGCTCGCAGATTAAAGCTTTTGCAAATACTGCATTATACATTAAGATGCTCTGGGCCTAAACAATAGACGCAAAGATCTTGAGCACCCGAACAAGGTAGCTTATGGCCACACTTTCTACACTTTTTGAAGCAGGCTTCTGACATTATGAAAAAAAAAAGATAGCAAGAATATATATATCTATATCTATCTATATATATCTATCTATATATCTATCTATATATATATATATATATATATATATATATATATATATATATATATATATATAGGGTAAAGAGGACATGAGAAAACGTGCCAGCAATGGTACGAGAGAATACACCTACACCAATGGTGAAACAAGAAAAAGTTACAAAAAAGAGAACTGTTAAATTAAAACATATATAAAGTTTAAAATTTTAATAAATGGAGAAACTAAAAGGAAAAAAACAGCAATGGTATTCAAAAAATGCACTAAGTATACAAAGGGAGAAACAGAAAAAAAAAGTTGTTCAAATAAAACTCATCTTTAAATTCATTTGAGAGCAAAGCTGATCATGTCTATTCGCGAAAGTGGCAAATGAGATCTGGGGTTGGTGTATTATGAGTAGGGAGGAGCTTAAGAGTTTCAGTTGGCTATGAGCTACAGTACCAGCCGAGTTGGATCCATGGTTCGGTTCTGAACCAAATGGTTGAGGAATGAATTAAAACTGCATTCAGATAATATTTCTTACTAAAGCAAGAAATTCTTGACAAGTTGTAAAACAATCTGTAATAAGGCAATCATCTAAATATGGGAAAATATGGCTACCTGCAATGGGATGTTACTACTGCCAAGCATTTTTAAACTCCCTTGGAGCTGGAGACAAACTAAATGGTAAGGCTCTTAATTTAAAATGTAAACCAGGCACACAAAATCTTATAGAAATCTGAAATCTTTGAGAATTGGAATGTGACAATAAATTAAAGCTACGTACTCACCATAACTATGCATCTGTACGGATCTGACCTTAGATCTGACTTGGCCACATACCACAGACCTTTGGATCCAACTCTTTAGCTCTTCCCTCTATCCATAATGCCCCAGTCAGCATGCAATACCTTAGATCGAATTTGCTGTCTTACAGATCCTAAGATAGAGTAGGAAAAAGGAAATAACAGAAAAGCTAGGGCTCAAGCCTGGAACAAAATGTTCCAAAATATCCATAAGATCACTCCAGAAGATGAAAAGAAGGGAGAAGGAGGGTAGGGAGTTGAGGGAGAATGAAAATGGACAATACAGATGCATAGTTATGGTGAGCACATAACTTTAATATCTGATGTTATACTTTTCATTCTTCCTTAACGTATGGGACAGATTCCCCCAGCTACATGAGTCTTGGGAGGCCCTCATGGAAGGATATTTCACAGGACTGCCAAACCAAAATCAGCTCTGCTTCTCTAGGTCAAATCTAGTTTGCAAGGAGCAATTAAGGTATGAGGATTACACCAAGTAGCTACTTCACAAATGTCATCAATGGAAGTTCTAGACTAGAAGGCAGAAGAAGTGGACATGGATGTAGCTGAATGAGCCTTAGGAGGCTTTGAAAGGGTGAGGCCCTTTGTCCGCTGTAGGCAGAAATGTAGATATCTATTTATAACTTAAAGATACATCATGTGCTCTCCCTTATTTGAAAAAATTATAGAAAAAGATTGGCTAACTGTTTGACTGATATTTGATTCAGAGGCTACATTTGGTAAGAAGGATGGATTAGTTCATAAAGTAACTCTGGCCTTGTAAAAAAAAACAATGTAAGGGGATTTGGAAGATAGACTCTGGAGTTTTGAAATTCCTGCAGATGTGATATCTACCAGAAATACTGTTTTGCAAGACAACAATTTTAAGTGAGTTTTGGCTGAAGGTTCAAAGGTTTGCTGTCAGCCTAAAGTACGCTGGTCAAATCTCAAGGAGGTGGTGGATCTTTCAAAGAAAGTGGCTTTTAGAAAAGCCTTGCACAATTTCAAAGCAGCTAAAGAGGGAGCTTTTTCTGCTGAATGAAAATTTGATATAGTTGCTAACTGTACTTTATAGTACCTATCCAGGCATGTTTAAGGGTCAGCTCCCGGTGTTTTCTCCTATTTACCTGATTAATTTGGGCATCTTGGGGCAATGCGGCAATTGCCTCATGTACACAGACAACCCTCTCCTCCTACCACCCAACACTAGAACCTGTGAGAGATGCACTTATATAGCCAAACTGGAAGCAAAGCTCTCTTCACCCAAGACTGGACTAGACAGTCAAGAGGAGAAGGTAAACACCTGCACCACACCACACTCATCACATAGTCCCTCAAAACCTACACCACCAAAACACACACATAGAAACATGAAATACACACCTACATTCGCGGAGGCTCTCAATAAAATTCTGTTCAAGCAACAGAGACCTCCAAAGCAGAAACGCAAGCAAACTCCACCCCCCAACACAACCCAATTGACACATAGTCTACAAACTCAGTGTGCCACTCAACCACAGCCCATAGGGCATAAACAACGTACCCAACACTCTAGTCATAGGTGACTCCATAGTCAGGCACACTGATGTTCCACTCACCAAGCTAAACAAAGAGAAAGTTACTGTCAGCTTCCTGTCGGGTGCCAGGATCTGCCACATAATGCACGCACTCATGTCACTCCACAATAAGTACAAATATGACTCTGTCATTGTCCATGTTGGTGTGAATGACCTGAGACGTACCTCCCTGGACTACATGAAAAGAGACATGGAGGAGCTCTCCGATCTTGTAGCCCAGGCAGGTATGACCCTAGCCCTGAAAAGCATTCTGCCATCATCCAGAATGATACCACAGTACAAGGACAAAATGATTGCTTTTAACAACTGGCTAAGCTTCTGGTGTCATTATAAGGGGATCCAGTATCTGTCTGCCTGGGGTGACATGATCAACAGACCACGATGCTTTGCCAGAGATGGCCTGCACCTGTCTCTCTTGGGATTCCAGATACTGGCTAAGACTCTTGCCACCTCTATAGCGCCTTTTTTAAGGAAGGTTCAAATGACAAATTCACCACCTTAACAGGTACAAGTAAGCAAAATCTGAGGGTAATGCTACTCAATGCTAGAAGCCTAAACCTCAGAATGCATTCACTCGAGGCACTCCTTAAAATGGAGAACATCGACATCTGTGCAGTGACAGAGACTTGGTTCAAGGCTCCAGAGAGCACCCCTGCATTACCAGGCTATAATTCATACCACACCTTTTGGCCACCTAACCTGGACTGAAACACTAAAGGCAGAGGCGTGTCCATATTCATTAAGGATATCCACATCTCCAGGCTAGTTGCTCAGCATAATGCATCAGAGATTATCCGAGTGTAACTAACTCTGGGCAGGACCGCAATCCAAATTGTAACTTGCTACAGATCCTCCACCATGCCCCAGAATTTCCACTCCTCATTTCTTTATACATTGGAAAATATTAGGGTACAGCCCAACACCCTAATAATGGGCAATTTCAACTACCCCACCATTAACTGGGAAAACTACTCATGTACCAACTCTTTTGCTCAACGTTTTCTGGAATTCATAAATTCCAATGCCTTGGATCAACTTATTCACACCCCCACCAAGGGCAGCAATATCCTAGACCTGGTCATTACCAACATGGGTGACCAGTGTTCCACACCAGAGGTCAATTCCTCGTTGGTCAGATCCGACCACAAGCTAATCACCCTAGACATCCACATTCCGCCCCCACCCCACCATTAGGGGAAACCACTGTAAAAAAATTTCTCCAAAGCCAACATCACGCTTCTTAAGACAGAAGTGGCAAGCTTCACGACACCCATGCAGACGGACAATAGAGCTACGACTGCTGAATCCTACACAAATGCACTTTATAAGCACTTACACGAATGCATGGCTCATACTATCCCTAACAGAACCAAGATGCTATCCTCCAAAAAAAGGAAGCTAATCTGGTGATCCCCTGGCACAAACAAACTCTACAACAGAAGAAAGAAACTGTTGCAAAAAAAGAGTAAAATCCCATTATTGGAGGAACTCTCTGGTCAGCCTCAGTAAGAAGTTAAGATCCCTCATAAAATCCTCCAAAGCTAGTTATGAAAACAAAATTGCCACTGATTCTAAAGACAACCACAAAGCATTCTATAGCTATGTCAAGAATCTCAATGGCAACAATCAGATCTGCTCTGAGTTACAGCACAATGGCACTAAATATACAGAACCAGCTGATATTGCCAACATCCTGGCAGATAGGTTCAGTGCTAACTTTACCTGCCACTCACCCCCTAAAGGGACCATCTCTATACCGGAAGAATACAAAGTTCCTGTAATCACAGCTGCACAGGTAAAAACTACACTCTCCAAAGCCAAGAACACAGCATCCATGGGACCTGACAACATCTCAAGCTGCATTCTACATGAACTGCAGAATGAGCTGGCACCCCACCTAAACACCATGTTTAATCATAGCCTCATCTCCGGCTTTGTGCCCACTGAATGGCACACAGCAACGATTATCCCACTCCACAAATGGGGAGCCACCACGGACCCCGGGAAGTACCGTCTCATTAGCCTAACGAGCCTGGTCTGCAAGGCCATGGAACGTATCATCATGGATCCTATACACAAAGACATTGGTAATCTCCAAACTCTGGACCCCACCCAGTTCGGGTTTGTAAAAGGCAGATCAAGTCTCCTAAACCTGATGCCTTCTTTGAAGCAGTCACCAAAGCCGTAGACGAGGGTTAGGTGGTTCACACAGCCTATCTAGATCTCGCCAAGGCTTTCGGCACCATCCCCCCACTCTGGAATTATAGATAAACTCACTAAACTAGGTATAAATCCCTATGTCACAAGATGGCTAGCCAACTGGCTCACTGACAGAACCCACACTGTGAAAGTAGCAGACTCCAAATCAGACTTCAGACCAGTGACAAGTGGAGTACCACAGGGTTCAGTCCTGGGTCCTCTCCTGTTTAGTTTCTACTTCTCTGAAGTACAGGCTAACACAGAAGGTCTTTGGCTAATGAAGTTCGCAGATGACTGAAAACTGGGTGCCATAATTGAAACTCCTAATGATATGAACATCCTACAAAAGGGCCTCACAGAGACAGATGCCTGGTGTCACAGCCATGGCCTCAAGCTCAATGTCAAAATGTGCACTGTCATCCCCTTTGGTAAAAACTCTGTACCCATGAGCTACCACATAGGTGGTAGTCTACTTAACACTGAAAGTGTGATAAGAGACCTTGGGACAGGTGGGCAGTAGTCTCTCCTTTGATAATCACATCGCTACAGTAGTCAGAAAATCCTTCCACATGGCACACCTCATCACAAAAGGTTTCTCATCCAGGAAAAAAGAGGTCAGTGTTCCCCTCTACTCGTCACTCATTAGACCCATTATAGAGTACAACTCCCCTGTTGGTATGTACCTCACAAGACATCTACAACAACTGGAAAGCCGCAGAAATATCTCACAAAGAGGATTACCAGCCTCAAACAGATGCCCTACGCAGATCGTCTCAAAAAACTTCAGCTTTACTCCGTCGCATATCACCTACTCAGAGGTGATCTCTGCCTAACATACAAAGCCTAACCCAGAGCTGTTGGACATGCTCCACTTAAAGAAATCCCAATCCCTCCGAGCTACATGCTCTAGGGACCTAAACCTTGTCACTGCAATAAACAAAACATGCTGGAGGGACAGATTCCTGTCCCAGAGACTTCCCATACTCTGGAACAAACTACCTATCTATATCAAACAAAGCTCCTCATTAGCACTCCAAGAAAAATCTTGATGACTGGATGGGAAATAGGAAATTCAACCCGGGGAATCACCTCTGTGGCTCTGCTCAACAGGAGCACAGGAAAATAATTTTCTTGGGTGGCGAAAGCCAGGGTACTTTTTTGGCTAGGCTTATATAGGACCTAGGGCCAATAGGCCTAGTACCTACCTATGAACCTATGTGCCATAGGAACTAAGGTTATGGACGCTGCTATCTAAACTAGAGCCTGAAGAACAAGTCTGGCTGGAGGAGCAGGATGAACAAGAATTTGCTGTACTTGAAACTTGACTGTGTCCACACGATGTTTAGAAAGAGTGGCAGCCTGACTTACTATGGTCAACTGGGAACCAATGAATTCCAGGCTCTGTATTGGTGATAGATGTGGTTTGGAGATATTGACTGAAATGCTTAGTCTTTGACAAATTTGGAGCAAATAGTCTCTGGACTGTTCTGGTTGGGGCGGTGAAGAACCAGTCATCTAGATATGGAAACACTTGGAATCCCAGCAGTCTCAGGTGAGCTGCTACCACTGCCATACACTTGGTAAACACCCTGGGGGCTGTAGTGAGACCAAAGGGTAGGGCTCTGATCTGAAGGTGACTGGCTTTAAACTGAAAGTGCATATATCTTTGGGATCATCTGTTCACTTTAATGTGATAGTATGTGTCTTAAAGATCGACTGAGCACATCCAATCATCCTTACAGAAAAAGGGCAGGATGGGCTGAACTGTGACCATTTGGAACATTGGCTTCTTCACAAATCGGTAGAGGTTGTTTAGAGGAAAATTGTCAGAGGTCCCCTTTCTTTTTTGGCACTAAATAGAACCTTGAGTAAGCTCTGAATCCTCTTTGGTCTGGTGGGACCTCCTGGATGACTCTTGTCTGGCAGCTTGCAGCTTCTCTGTGACTAGGTAGGGCACAGAGACATGGTCACTCTGAATCACAAAATAGTCCCTAGAAGAAGAGCATCTTAAAATACCTGCAATGCTAACAGGACTGCTCTCATCTCCAGTATATTGATAAGCAGATTGGACTCTTGGGGGACCACATGCTTGGGACCGCCCTTCCCAAGAAATGCCCCCCCACCCCAGTTGGGAGGTGTTTGTAGTCACTGTGGCCATTGGGGGTAATAAAACAAAAGGTCGGCCTAGGTAAATGTCATCCAACTGGATCCACCACTAGATGTGGTATTTGCAAATTAGAGCAAGCTTGACTGCAAAAAGACAGGGGTGTTGAGGAATAGACCATTGAACAGATACAGTCCATTGAAGAACACACATATAGTATTATGCTAAGTGAAGTAATACTATGGCTGCTGCCATGGATCCTAGCGCTTGAAGAACTAATCTGGCTGGAGGAGATGGATGGGAAATAATATGGTGGACCTGAGATCTGAGTGTGGTTACGCAATGAGTTGATAGTGGTGCTCTTTGCGTTGTTGTGTTCAGATGCGCACCAATGAACTCCAGGCTCTGAACCGGTGTCAAGTTTGATATGCATAAAAAGAAGTTCTGTTTTTACCATAACGTTCCATCTGTGCTGTTGATCTTCATTCACTCTTTACTGATGGGTGTTGGTTCCGTCCTCAGAACTGAGTCGGCCATTATAACAAGCTTGCGCCAGCCAAAAAAACTCTTGAGCTAAGTCTTACCCATAGTGCCTCTCTCTATATTATCTCAGATCGAGTTTGTCCTTAAGGAAGAAAGAAAGAAAGCAGAGGCTTTATCTGAGCAACTTCCCTATCATAGACTAGGACCATATCCGAACCTCCCGGAGTCTTTTGGAGAGGGATGGTGGGTGGGTTGTAATGAATGAATGAAGATCAACAACACAGATGGAACGTTATGGTAAGAACATAACTTCTTTATCTGATGTGGTTAATCTTCATTCATTCCTTACTGATGGGACAGCATCCCTAGCTACTTTGTTTCCTGGGAGGCCTGAGTACCACTGAACCAAAGGAAGCTCTCACCCTGGAGACCATATCCAATTTGTAATGAGTGATAAAAGTATGGGGGGTAGACCATGTCGCTGCTGCACAAATGTCATCCATAAAAGCTCTTGGATGGAAGGCAACAGACATTGCAACTGATCTTGTGGAATGCTCTTTGACTTTAGATAGTAATGAGGCTTTGTTCTGTTGGTAAATTAAGCAAATACAGTCTCTCAACCATGTAGACAAGGTAACTTTGGAAACAGGTCTCCCCAATCTTGGTCTTGAGAATAATACGAATAACTGATCAGATTTTCGTAATGACTTAGTTCTGTCTAGATAAAAATGCAATTGTCTATGCATGTCAAGCAAATGTAGTACATATTCTCCTTTGTTAAAAAACATTTGGAAAGAAAACTGGTAGATTTATGGTTTGATTAATAGTCAAGTCTGAAATAATTTTGGGTAAAAAGGAGGGGTTAGTCCGGAGTGATACTCTGTCCTTATAGAACACTATGTACAGACGTTTTGTGCACAAAGCTTGCCACTCTGAAATTCATCTTGCTGAGGTAATGGCCAACAAGAACAAAGCCTTTCAGGATAAAAATTTCAGATCTCATTTGGCAGCAGATTCAAAGGGAGAACGAGTCAGGAATTATAGAACTAAAGTTAAATTCCAGGGCTCGATCAGTGGTTTGAAGGAGGGCCTAATGTGTGTAACTACTTTCTAAAATGTTTTACACAGGTGGTGTGAAATCAAGGAAGAGTCTTCAAAACCATTATGAAAATTGGGGACTGCTGCCATATGTACTTGAATAGTTGGTGCTGCAGCTCCGGAATGGAGAATGTTAGATAAGTAATCTAGCACTGTAGAAAGCGGGGCCGAAAGAGGATCAACTCCATTTTTACGAGAACAAAAAATGAATCTTTTCTACTTACTTAAAGTTTCCTGGTGGATGGTTAATGGGAAGCCAGAAAAATGTGGGGTACAGGGGAGGACAGGTTGTTTTGCCTGGCAATTACTGGAAGTAGAGGAGCCAAGCTGTCAGCCTGAGGCTTGATATGTTTGGATGAATCAACCCCTGTGGGTGGGACAGCAGTTCCGGAGTTGGATCCAGAATCCATGGTTGATGTACTAGGTGAGGCCAAAGAAAGGGAAACCAAATTTGTTGGGGCAAGTAGGGTGCAATGAGGATTACTTTGCTTTTCAACCGGAACACTTTCTTCAACAATTGTGGGATCAGAGGAAGGGGAGAGGAGGGTATGCATAAAGAAGTCCCATGAGCCAGTCATGCACCAGAGCGTCCCTTGAGGATTGCCCCTGTGGGGGAATTAGGGCAAAGTAGCTCCTGCATTTGCGATTTGCAGGGGACGCAAACAGATCTCAACAAGGCTGGCCCCAGTGACTGAAGATCTCCGCCACTATGACAGGATTGAGGGACCACTCTTGAGGCAGGAAAATGCATCTACTCTATTTGTCTGCAGTTACATTGGAATCCCCGGGAATGTGCATTGCTAACAGAAAGCGGTTGGAAGCAATCGCCCATTGCCAAAGTCTCATGGCCTCTCGACACAACGGGTAGGACATGGTTCACCCTTGTTTGTTGAAGTATCACACTACTGACATGTTGTTGGACTGGATGACAATCGTTCCTGAAGGGAGAACAGGTTAAAATGCTTGCAACTCTAGAAGCACTGCCCTCAGTTCTAGAAAACTGAATTGCAGGTTGGGCTCCAAGGGTGACCAAGTGCCTTGGACTGTCCTTCCATGGAAATGCCCCCCTCCGCCCAATCAAGTAGGCATCTGAGGTCACTATGGCTGTAGGCTAAGAGGGGAAGAAAGGGCAACTTCATATCTGCTCTTCTGGCTTCATCCATTAAAGTAATCTTGTTTGCACGAATCTGTTATCCTGATTTGAAATGACATAGGATGAGTCAAAGGAGACCACTGCATTAGTAAAGCCACTGTAGGAGTCTTGTGTAGTCTTGCCAGTGGAACTATTGTTATAGAAGCTGCCATTGACCCTAGTAGTTGGAGGACTGCCCAAGTCAGAGCTTTGTCCTGACAGAGTATCACCTGGAGTTGAGATCTGAGTCTTTCCAGCCTGTGGAGTGGGAGGGAGACTAGGCAAGACTGAGTATCAAAATTTGCTCCTATGAGCTCTACTCCTTGAGAAGGAGTCAAGTTGTATTTGTCCTTGTTTACTGTTATCCCTAAGTGTTCCAGTAGTTATAGAGTGTAGTGAGTGGCTGAAACCAGTAGATGCTTGGTTGGGGTGGTGAGGAGCCAATCGTCTAAGTATGGAAACACCCGGAATCCTTTCAGTCTCAAGTGAGCTGTTACCACTGCCATGCTTTGGTGAACAATCTGGGGGCAGTAGAGAGACCAAAGGGCAGCGCTCGGAATTGGTAGTGATTGACTCCCAGCCAGAAGTGGAGAAATCTTCTAGAGCATTTGTCCATTTTTATGTTGTAATACACATCCTGAAGATCTATTGAGCACATCCAATCATCTTTCTCCAGAAAAGGATACATTGAACCGTGACCATCTGGAATTTCGTTTGTTTGACAAATTTGTTTAGGGTGCTGAGGTCCAGAATTGGCATCCAGTCCTCTGTCTTTTTTGGTACTAAAAAACCTTGAGTAGAATCCGGATCCAATCTGGTCTTGTGGGACTATTTGGATGACCCTTTTTTGAAACAGCTTTCAGATTTCTTGAGCTGCTACTTCCCTTTGACTGGGTAGAATGTCAAGAATATGCGTCAACTGACTTGGGCAAAGGTCAAAAGGGATGTGGTAACCTCTGGCAATTATCGTCTGCACCCAAAGATCTGTGGTTATCGTTTGCCAGGCAATGTGGTGCAGAGAAAGTTGTCCTCCTACTGCTTCCAGAGGTAAGCACTCAGACTGCTCTTCAGGAGCGCTGATAGGGTTGTCCAGAGAAGGGATCTCTGGATCGCTGGTTACGTGGACCCCCGCTGCCTCTGAAGGGGCATCTTCTGTTTGAGTTCCCTCCTCTGCCCCAAAAACTCCCCACGCGTGTCATGGAAAGGACCCTGGGATTTCTTGTACCACATTTTCCCACTCCTCTGCTTTCTGGAATAGGATCGTTGGGGGGTGAAAAATGTACGCCTACCGCAGACAAGGTCTTACCATCCTTTTCACTGTCTTTTACCTTAGGGCCAAAAACAGAAGAGGCCTCTATGGGGGCATTCAGGAAGGAAGACTTAATGGGATCCACAAAATCACATAGGCACATTCAGGCATGCCGTCTCGTGACAATGCCTGCACCTGCTGCTCTAGCTGCCCCCTCAGTAGAATGAGAAATCAACCACATGGAGCAGTTAGAAATAGATTCCAGGGTGGCAAGCTGTGAGGCAACTTTGTCACGTACCCCATCAGCGACTGCTCCTGCAAGTGTTTCTGAGAGTTCTGAGATTACATCTCTCTGAAGCCAGGTGAAGTGTGCCAGATAGTTCAGGGACCGAATGGCGAAGGTCGCTGAAGAAAACACTTGCTTCTCAAGTCTATCACCCGTGACTCCCTGTCAGGGGGATGGACAGTAGAGCTCTCCTCGGCTACCGCTTTTTTAGTGGCCGTTGCCACAACCATAGCATCTACTGGCAGGTCCTTGGACCAGTGTGGACTGTCTTCTGGAGGAGAAAGAATTTTGTCCGGTCTCTGGGGGACAGGTTCAATGGTATCGGGATTCTTCCAGGCGCACTGCACTATGAGCTGTACCAGGTCATCTGTAGGCAGGGTCACCCAGAAAGTAGAGGGCTGGGCATAGAACGCCTGCAAGAATACAGACTCCTCTGAGGAAGGAGTGGTGGACTTCCAGTCCCCCCGCTGCTTTAGGATCTCCAGTATGTCTCCAAAGGAGACATTCTCAGGGGGCAACTGTGGGGACCCTTCACCTTCATCATAGTCTGTATCTTCAGTGAGGGATTCTTCAGGGAAATCCACGTGCTTCCTCTTGCATGATCTCTTGCAAGGTACTCCCTCAGCAAAGCATCTGAGGAGGACTCTGCAGAGTGGGTACCTTGTGGAAGGATGTTTTGAGGTTCCAGTGCCCGGTGTGCTTGAGTAACGGGCTGTGTCAACTGCGGCTCAGAGGAAAGGATGATATGGGTCTCTGGCCTGCAGAGGCAAGCTCCCTCTCCATCAACTAGAAAGCAGGTCTGCCTGAAGAAGGATGGGAGCCCAGAACAGAGAAAGACAACCTCGGGACTGGGGTTACACCCCACTCCGACGAACCCCTCCCAGGGAAGAGCCACGAGATGACCCGGTTCCGTCAAAGCAACTGGAGCTGTAGTAGATGGCGCTGAGGAAACAACAGGTGCCGCACTAGGGATCATGGTGCTGACAGACCAGTGTCGATCCCGAGGATGGTCGGGCTCCAAATGAGTCGAAGGCCAAAGGGTAGACTCTGGAGCGATGGTCAGGTCTACCAATGGAGCCGAAGAAGCTGAAACCAGGGTTCGTGTCGGTGTCGAAGGCTTTGATACCTCCAGGGAGGTCAAAGGAGGAAAGTATGTAGGAGTCCATGGAGAGAAATCCCCGGCTCCAGGTGGGGGGTAGGATTTAGAGGGTGTTGGAAAACCACTGGCCGCCAGTAGCTGATCCTCAAGCCTCACTACATCCAGTTCTGAAAGGCTCCTGGAGGAGCGGGTGGATATCCCCGATAGGGAGTCAGGATGCGCTATAAAGGGGCTACATTGTTGACCAAGAAACGTATCCACCGAAGGGGAATATCGGGTCCGAGGGTTTATTTCACCTTTCGGCACCGAGGTCGAAGGACCAGCATGAAGTACAGGTAGGGGGGAAGTGACCGGTGTTGGGATACTTATTTTTGGTGCCAAAAGGGAATTCAGTATTTCTGCCTGAATTGGTGTTGAAATCTGAGGAATAGGTACTGAGGGCAGCACCGTAGTCGGCTGCTGAGGTGCTGGAACTGAACATGGCACCATGGAGGGGAACTGAGGGCCTGGTGCCAAGGATGTTGCTGCCAATTTAGAGATTTTTGCTTTCGGTTCCAACAATTTAGACTCACTCGTGCGAGGAGAGGAGGGGAAGGATTTGCTCCTCTTTTTATGCTCTTTCTTTGGAGGGGATGAACCCTCCATCTCAGAGATAGCCTTCGCGAAAGGAGATTTAAGGAAACCTTTTAACATGAGCTTATTTTTACATTCTGCCAGTGTGCAACAGCTAAAAGCTTTGCGGATCTCACAAGGGGGTTTTACAGATAGGTGTGGCACCCTGAGACAGTAGACACAAAACGTATGGCTGTCCACATTAGGCATTTTCCTGTCAGACTGATCACAGTACCTAAACCCAGTTCTACCCTTTTTCTCGGACATACTGGCACAAAAAAGTATACAATTCAACCACAAAAAGTTCAAACTCAAACAAAAAACACTCTCAACAACAAGGTAGAAAAGAGTTTTTTTTTTTTTTTTTTTACAGAAAAGGAGGAAGGGGAATACCAACAATGGTAATGGGAAATACCTTAGAGGTAAGGGAGGGTCTGTACCAGCAATGGTACAAAGAGTACTAAACGTGGTAAAAAGGGAGGAACAAAGAGAGGGTCAAACATACAGATAAGCGAAAGTATGCAGCTAACAATAGGCTAACAACGTATATAGAAATAACCAAAAAAAGAAGTTATGTACTTACTATAACGTTCCATCTGAGTAGTTCTATTTTATTTGTCTTCAACCTGTGGGTACTGGATCCGTATCAGATCAGAGCTGGCAACTTCACTATCATCTGCTCCAAGCTCCTCCCCTTACCCACAATACACCACCACTACCTTCCATCCCCCAGATCGAGTTTGCTGCAACGTAGACTGAACAACCTGACCTCAAAAAACACGTTACACACCTAAAACCAGCTATAATGCTGCCCATATTGTAAGGTCAGGGGGAAGGAGGGAGGGATGGTTGAAGACAGATGAAGTATAACTACTCAGATGGAACATTATGGTGAGTACATAACTTCTCTATCTGAAGTAGTTTACTTCATTTGATCTTCAACCTGTGGGACAGAGTCCCCAGCTACTAAAATACCTGGGTGGCCCTCAAGGAAGGACATTCCTGAGCACCGCCAGAATCAAAGGATGCTCTCTTTCTAGACATCAAATCCAATTTATAGTGAAAAATAAACGTATGAGATGAGGACCAAGTAGCCGCAGAACAAATGTCGTCTAATGATACTCAGGACCAAAAGGCCACAGAAGTAGCCATGGACCTAGTCGAGTGAGCTTTAACCTGACCTCTGGAGGAGACAAACCTTTATCCTTGTAGACCTGAAGGATACATAGTGAGATCCACCTAGCAATGGTAACCTTGGAGATAGGTTTACCCAAAAAGGGTTTAGAAAAAGACACAAACAACTGGTCAGATTTGCGAAAGGTTTTGGTCCTGTGTAAATAGAATTGTAACTATCTATGAACATCCAACAAGTGCAGCTTGCATTCCATTTTGTTTGTAAAATTCGTGAAGAAAACAGATAAATTGATAGTGTGATTGATGTTAACCTCTGATGCTACTTTTGGGAGAAAAGAAGGATTGGTGTGAAGAGAAACCCTGTCCTTGTAGAAAATCATGTATGGAACCTTGACAGACAACGCTTGTAGTTCTGAAACCGAACTAGTAAAGATGATAGCCACTAGAAATGCTGTTTTCCAAGACAAAAACCTAAGATCCGTGGTTGCTGCAGGTTCAAATGGCAGAGCGACCAATGCTTGAAGTACCATAGTAAAGTCCCTTGAGGGAATGGGATCTTTGACCAGAGGACGTAAGAGGAAGGTACCTTTGATAAAGGCTTTACACAATCTGGAAGAGGCTAAAGAAGCAGAATTCTCGCCCACATGAAAATGAGAAATGAAAGCTAGTTGAACGTTAATTGTAGACGAGCTAGCCCCTTGTTGAAAAATATTTGCCAGAAAATCAAGAATAACCAGGACAGGAGCCGTAAACTGATCTCAACTCCTTTGAAAAGCCCAAAAGGAAAAAGTTTTCATTTGCAATGATAAACCTTCCTGGTGGACGACTAATGAGCTGCCACCAGAATAGACCTGACGGGAGAAGTCAATCCAGGAGTCCTAGCAATTAAGGGAACTGGAGTAGCCAAGCTGTGAGCCTCAGACTGTCCAGATTTGGATGAGAGACCCTCAAGGGGTGCGAAATGAGATCCTGAATGGGATCCAAGATCCAAGGAGGAGCTAGAAGATGAGACCAAAGAAGGGAAACCATACTTGTCGAAGCCAAAATGGGGCAATGAGGATCACTTTGCCCCCCAGTTAACAAGCTTTCCATAGAAACTTTGGAATAAGGGGTACAGGAGGATAAGCATAAAGAAGACCGGGAGACCAGGCATGGACTAGAGCATCTCTGGGGGACTCCCCCAGTGGGGGGTTCAGAGCGAAGAACTCGCTGCACTTTGCGTTGGAAGGAGATGCGAAGACATCGCAGCAAGGCCGACCCCACTCTAGAAAGATCTGCTCCACTACTGAAGGATTCACAGACCACTCGTAAGGCATCAGAATAGTCCGGCTTAGTCTGTCCGCTAGAATGTTGGACCATCCCAGAATATGCATTGTTATCAGAAAACGACCGGTGGAGATTGCCCATTCCCAAACTCTCATAGCCTCGCAACAAAGGGGGTAAGATCTGGTCCCTTCCTGTGTATTGATATACCATAACACTGACATGTTGTCTGACTGGACTGCAATGGTTCCCAGAGGTAGAAAGGCATGAAGGGCCTGCAACGCTAAAAGGACCGCCCTCATCTCCAGAACATTTATATGCAAACTGGTCTCGATTGGGGACCACATGCCTTGGACTGTCCTTCCTGAACAATACCCCCCCACCCTAGTTGGGAGGCATCCGTGGTCACTGTGGCTTGGGCAGGAGCTGGAACAAATGGTCATCCCTCCAGAATTTCCAAAGACTGCATCCACCAAAGAAGGGAAGACCTGCAGACTCGGCTGAGGTGTATTGGGTGCGACAATGGAAGATCCAACAGGGACTATTGCACCGCAAGAGTCCACTGTAGTACTTGCATATGTAATCAAGCACACGGAAGAAGCATTATGGTCACTGCCATAGAACCTAGGGCCCTCAAGACAGATTCTGCTGAGGGAAGGTGAGAACAGTAAATGAAGGCGACATGAATCCTTAGGTTTTGAACTCTCTCCATGGTCAGGAAGATTTTTGACTGTAGCGTGTCTATCTGTGCCCCTATGTATTCTATCACCTGGACAGGATTCAGAAGGGATTTGGCTATGTTAATTGTAATCACTAAGTAGTGTGCAAGCTTTCGGAAATAATCTCTGGTCTGACAAAGTAGACGCATGATGGGAGCAGTAAGGAGCCAATCATCCAGGTAAGGGTAGACCTGAATCCCCTGAAATGTCAGGTGAGCCGCTACTACTGCCATCACTTTGGTGAACACCCTGTGGGCTGTGGTGAGACCAAAGGGTAGGGCTCGGAACTGATAATGATTGGCTCCTAACCAAAAGTGGAGGAACCTCCTGGAGCTTCTGTGCATCTTTATGTGATAGTAAGCATACTGGAGGTTGAACAAGCACATCTGGTCGCTCTCTTGCAGGTACGGCATGATGGACTGTAGAGTGACCATCCGGAACTTTTCTTTGGCAACTGACAGATTCAGAGTAGATAGGTCCAGAATAAGAAGTTATGTCTTACCATAACGTTCCATGTTAGTTGTCTTCTTCTCGCCTTCTTTCTTGCTGGATGGGTTCGGAGCAGATCCTCGGCTCCGACTCGGCCTATACTATAGCTCGAGAGCTATTTTTACCGGCTCGAGGCAGCCCTATATCCCACAATACCATGAGCTAACTCCCCAGATCTCGTTTGGAAGCTAAGACATAGTATAACCAATAATATTATGATAAGAATATTATAACCTTCTTTTACTAGAAAGATTACCTGCTAGTAACACTAAGGATACCAGGAAAAGACGCAAGATATTGTATCTCCAAAAAGGAACAACCCAGAAACTCGAGTCTGCCCAGGCTAGGGGGCAGGAGGGAGGGACGCAAGAAAGAAGGCGAGAAGAAGACAACTAACATGGAACGTTATGGTAAGACATAACTTCTTAATGTTAAGTTGTCATTCTCGCCTTCATTCTTGCTGGATGGGACAGCGTCCCTAACATCTTAGTCCTGGGTGGCTCAATGAAACAGACTCCTGAGTACAGTGGAACCAAAATCAGCTCTATTTCTGGAGGATAAGTCAAGCTTGTAATGAGCAATAAAAGTATGTTTGGAAGACCATGTAGCTGCTACACAAATGGCATCTAGTGGTAACCTTGCTTGAAACGCCATTGAAGTTGATAGAGCCCTGGTTGAATGAGCCTTAGGCCTAGAGGGAAGTTGCCTGTGCCTCAACTCATAGACCAAGGTAATAATAGATGTCAGCCATCTGGAAAGAGTAACTTTCGAAACCGGAAGCCCTTTCTTGCCTGCCGCATAAGAGAGAAAAAGCTGGTCGGACTTCCTGAATTGTTTTGTCCTGTCTAGGTAATACCGTAATTGGCGATGAAAATCTAAGGAATGTAATTTTTGTTCAGCCCTGTTGGTATAGTCTGGGAAAAAGACAGGTAAGTCAATAGAGTGATTTAGATTTGCTTCCGATAACACTTTTGGAAGGAAGGAAGGGTTTGTCCTGAGAGCTAACCTGTCTTTATGAAAAACCAAATAAGGAGGACGGACAGACAAGGCTTGAAGTTCCGAGACCCTTCTGGCAGATGTTATAGCTACTAAAAACAGCGTTTTCCAAGAAAGAAGTTTGAGGGAACAAAAAGCTGCAGGTTCAAAAGGGGGCAGAATTAGTGAGGTTAGAACTAAATTCAAATCCCATTGTGGAGGTGGATCTTTTACTGGAGGTCTGAGCAAAAAGATGCCCTTGAGGAAAGCTTTACAGAGTTTGTGGGACATAATATTTGCTTCCGAAAGTCCAACATGAAAATTAGCAATGGCCACTAATTGCACTCTGATAGTGGCCGACGATGACCCAGAATGAAAAAGCTCCGCCAGAAAGTCCAGAACCTCATGAATGGGTGCATGGAAAGGATCTAAGGACCTAGTTTGTGCCCAGTGTGAAAAACGCTTCCATTTACTAGCATAAGTCTTCCTAGTATTGGACTTATGGGAGGCCAGAATGATATCACGAACAGAAGGAGAGATGAGGGGAAGCCTGGCTATGGCTGGAAGTGGAGCAACCAAGCTGTGAGGTTGATGGAATGTAGAGACTGATGCAGCTTGCCCGTGAGGTGGGTCAATAGATCCGGAAGGGGTTCCAGATGCCAAGGCTGTTCCAGTAGGTATTTGTGCAGGAACGGGAACCAAACTTGTCGAGGCCAAAACGGGGCAATGAGGATCATTTTGGATCTCAATGCGATTGCTTTCTGAATTAATTGCGGGATCAACGGAAAAGGAGGAAAAGCATAGAGAAGGCCCCGGGGCCAAACGTGAACAAGAGCGTCTCTGAGGGGTTGGCCTGGCAGAGGAAAAAGTGTGAAGAAGTCGAGGCACTTGCTGTTTTGGGGAGTTGCGAAAAGGTCGCAGCAAGGCTGACCCCACTTCTGAAAGATTCCGTCTGCTACCGCTTGATTTAGAGACCACTCGTGAGGCATGAGGATAGTTCTGCTCAATCTGTCCGCTATGACGTTGGACTTCCCGGGGATGTGCGTTGCTATCAGAAACCGTTGAGATGAAATCGCCCATTGCCAAAGTCTGAGTGCTTCTCGACAGAGGGGATAGGACTTTGTTCCGCCCTGCTTGTTTATGTACCACACCACAGACATATTGTCCGTTTGAATTGCTATAGTTCCTGTGGGAAGAGAGCTCTGAAGGGCTTGCAACGTCAAAAGCACCGCCCTCATCTCCAGGACATTTATGTGCAGGTGGCATTCTGACTGTTGCCAAGTGCCTTGGACCATCCTGCCCTGATAATGCCCCCCCCACCCGATCAGGGAGGCATCCGTTGTGACAGTGGCAACTGGAGGGGGGAGAACAAAGGGTCTGCCCTGAAAAAGCTGAGGGGAAACCATCCACCATGAGAGGTGTTTCTTGCAAGATGGGGTTATCCACATGTTGTGGGTCATTGGTAGCTGTTGGAAGGACCACTGAGAAAAGAGCATCCATTGAAGGAGCCTCATGTGGAAGCGGGCTAATGGGAGTAGAAGAATCGCCGCCGCCATGAGGCCCAACACTTTTAATACTCGGTTGACCTGGACTTTGTTGGGCTGAAAGAGGGGCTGAATATTCCGTCTTATGTCTGTCACTCTCTGGGGTGGTAGTGTTGCAGACATTTCTGTGGTGTTTAATACGGCGCCTATAAAGTTTATACATTGACAGGGTGACAAGGAGGACTTTGCAAAATTTATAGAAATACCCAGACTGTTGCAAAGCTGAATAGTGTAATCCCTGGCCATTATGAGATCCTGTTTGGTGGTAGCGGAAATGAGCCAGTCGTCCAAGAATGGAAACACCTGGAATCCTTTCTGTCTCAGGTGAGCCGTGACCACTGCCAAACATTTGGTGAACACCCGAGGGGCTGTGGTGAGACCAGAGGGCAGGGCTCTGAATTGAAAATGACTGACTCCCAGCCGGAAGCGGAGAAACCTCCTGGAGCATCTGTGTATCTTTATGTGGTAGTACGCGTCCTGGAGGTCTAACGAGCACATCCAGTTGTCTCTGCCCAAAAAGGGTAGAATGGACTGCAGTGTTACCATCCGAAATTTTGTCTTTAGCACAGATTTGTTTAACCTGCTGTGATCCAAAATAGGTCTCCAATCTCCTGTCTTTTTTGGTACCAAAAAGAACCTGGAGTAAATTGCGGATCCTAGCTGATCTGCTGGGACTGCCTGGATGACTCTTTTTGCTAACAGCTTTTCTATTTCTAGCTGAGCCTGACCCCTTTGTGCGGGTGGTACGTCTGGTAGGGGTTTTGGCGGTTGTACCGGGGGGATGGTAAAGGGGATTTTGTAACCCTTGGATATGATCTTCTGTACCCATGTGTCTTGGGAGAGGGATTGCCAGGCTTCCGGGTACAGAAATAATCTTCCCCCGACTGCCTCCGAAGGCGGACAGTCGGGCAGCTTCTCAGGGATGCTGAAAGGGTTGGTCAGGAAAAGATTCCCTAGAACCCTGGTTCTGAGGACCCCCTCTGCCCCTGGGGCGGCGTCTGTTGTTATTTCCCCCTCTGCCTCTACGGGGAAAATCACCACGTGTGGCAGGTGCGACTCCCTGGGGTTTGCGGAACCACATCTTTCCCCCCTTCTCTCCCTTAGGATAAGGTCTAGAAGGCGTGGAAAAACGGACTCCCACGGCAGAGAGAGTTTTACCATCTTGCTCGCATCTGGTGAGGGTATTCTTCACCTGAGGTCCGAACAATTCCGAACCGTCAAAGGGGGTGTTAGTGAAGGATGCCTTGAAGGGATCGGCAAAGTTACAGAGTCGCATCCAAGTGTGACGTCTTAATGCAACGCCTGTACCAGCGGCCCTACTCGCTCCATCAGCTGCATAAGAAATTAGCTGCATGGAGGAGTTAACAATGGAGTTCAGGGTAGCCAGCTGAGAGTTTATTTTGTCCTTAAACCCCGCAGCAGAAGGATGCTGTACCGTTTCACCCAGCTCTTTGAGCAAGTCTCTCTGAAGGCGGGTGAAATGACATAAATAGTTCAGCGATCGCATAGAAAAGGTCGCTGAAGCAAAGGTCCGCTTGCCGTACCTGTCCATGGTCCTGGACTCTTTGTTAGGAGGATGAACAGATACCGAAGGATCAGCCAATTCCTTCTTAGTGGCTGCTGCTACCACCATAGCATCAACTGAAACACCTTTGTTGAGAAAGGATTTATCATCTGGTGCAGAAATAAATTTAGAAGGCCTCCTAGGGGTAGGTTCCATTGAATCAGGAGCTGCCCACGCCTTTCTAGCCACTACCTCCATTAGTGGGTCGAAGGGAGACACCCAGGAGGTGGAAGGGCGAGATCCAAAAGCGTCAAGGTAAACCGACTCGTCCTCGGAAGGTTTGAGAGTGGACCAATTTCCCCTCTGTCTTAGGATTTCCAGGATGTCTGAAAAGGAGACATCCTCAGAGGGGGATCTGGGGGAACCTTCCGACTCATCCAAGTCGGTGTCCGACGTGACAGACTCGGGGGAGTCTATGTGCTTCCTCTTGCACTTTCTTTTCCTAGGGGGTTCCCGTAAAACTTCAGGGGAGCCCTCGGAAGAGGAGGAGACACCCAAAGTGGGTACCCCACACTTTGGATCTCTGCTGACAGGTGCAAGAGAATGGCCAGAGACCGTAACAGGCACTATGGAGGGAGGAGCCGCAGAACTTAACCTTGGAGTGGATACTGGGTCCAGCACACTCCTCATCACCTCGAAGGCTCCCCCATCAGACACCAAAGGTAGCACCGGCTCCGAAGAGACCGGAACCACCCCCGGAGCCAACAGAGAAGGCACCGAGAATGATGTCGGGGCCGAACTAACCAGAGCCGAAGCTCCGAGAGGGAGAGGGGGTCGGACAAGGGTCCGATGCCACTCGTCCCCTTGGAGCCGACAATGGAGTCTTGGCACCCGGACCTCTCCACGGATGGAACCAACTAAGAGGTCGGAGCCGACGACACCGGAGCCGAAGGAGGAAGTATCGGCTCCGACGTAGGCAAAGTCACGGTTCCGAGAAACTCCGGCTCCGAGCTCGAGTGATGAGTCGGAGGAGGAATAGATAATTGTATCGAAGGAGCCACAGTCTGGTGAGATGGGCTCTGGAGCATTTGGGCCAGTGCCTGAGATTTTATGAGTCTAGTGACCACCCTCTCGATGTCATGGTCAGAAAGCCTAGATGACCTCGATGAATGAGTCCTATGACTCCGCTCCGATAAGAGGGGGGATCTCGGAGCTGATCTAACAGACTCCAGGGAAGGGGATCTAGAGCGCTTGCGTGCTGGGGTCGGCTCCGATGATGGTTTCGGAGCGGAAACCACTTTGCTCGCCTCGTAGCCAGCCGGAACCGAGGTCGAATCCATCTCGATAATGCCAGCCCTCGACTCAGAAGCTGGAGCCGAGGGTTTGGCGGTTTTTGATGACTTCCCCGAACCAGACTTGGACGGGGAGTCATCAGGCTTTAACAAGCCCCTTAGAATAAGCTTGTTACGCCTTTCCTGCAGGACTCTTGAACTAAATCCGTGACAAACGGAACAAGAGTCCTGCAGGTGTAAAGGCCCCAAGCAATAGACACAAGAAGTGTGACCGTCTGTCAGAGACATTTTCTGACAGCACGAATCACACTTCTTGAATCCCGAGAACTTAGTGTCTTTGGACATAGTCCTGACCACAGTAAAAAAACACAGTCAGTCCACACACACACACTCAATTTAAAATTAAATATAAAAATATTTAAGGGAACTGACTAAACCCACACACACAGATAGTAAGGGGTGGGGAAACTGAGGTAAAGCCCGTAGGCCCAAGATAAAAAATTAACTAAAGAAGGGAAGAAGGGCTACAAAAAAAGGGATTCAAGAATAAGGTAATTAGTAGAGACCTAGACAATGGTAACTACTGGAAAAACTACCTGAAATAACTAGTTTAATTAAGTAAATCTCCTTACTGACCTGAGCCGGTAAAAAAAGACAGCCTCGTAGCGAAGTGGCAAACGAGATCTGGGGAGTTAGCGCATGGTACTGTGGGATATAGGGCTGCCTCGAGCCGGTAAAAATAGCTCTCGAGCTATAGTATAGGCCGAGTCGGAGCCGAGGATTGGCTCCGAACCCATCCAGCAAGAATGAAGGCGAGAATGACAACTTAACATTGGGCCTTAAGTCCCCCATATTTTTTGGCAACAAAAAGAACCTGGAGTAGATGCCCAATCTGGACTGATCTGGGGGGACATGTTCAATGGCTCATTTCTCTAGCAGCTTGGAAATTTCTAGTACTGCTGCCTCCCTTTGCATGGGTGGTACATCTGGGAGGTATTTGAAAGGTGTGGGAGGACCCACAAACGGGACTGAATGGCCTCTGGAAATTATCTGAAGCACCCAATGTTCTGATGACACAGACTCCCATGCCATCAGGTGCAATGACAGGTGACCCCCGACTGCCTTCAGAGCAGAGGAGTCGGGCAACCCCTCAGGGTTGCTGCGCAGGCCTGTTCGAGAAAGATTCTCGAGACCCAAAATTCATCGGACCCCCTCTGCCTCTGGGCTGGCGTCTATCCTGTCCCCCTCTTCCTCTAGGGGAGGAATAGCCCTGAGTGTCCCAGGAATACTTAGACTTCCGGAACCACATCTTGTTTTGCCCTCACGGATTCTGGGAAAAGGATCTTTGAGGGTTCGAGAAGCGGATTCCGATGGCAGACAGTGTCTTCCCATCTTTCTCACTCTGGACCAATGTGTTTCGTACGGTCTTATCAAAAAGGGTAGAATTGTCATAAGGGGCGTTCGCAAAAGACGCCTTGAAGGGTTCCGTGAACTGACAATCTGAGCCAGGCGTTACAACTCATGGACATGCAGGACCCAGCCGCCCTATCCATAGTACATAGTAGCATGTGAGAGGAGTCGCATGGACGCGTTTGAAACCACTGTCAATGTAGCCATCCTCGCGAAGAACATGGCTCTGTCCTCCTGCGACATGAACTTTGGGGGAGACAGCCAGTTCCTTAACCATTGTCATGCTGTAGTCCAGTAACGTGGGCCAGACAGTTCAGCGCTCTGATAGAAAAGGTCGCTGATGCATAAACCCACTTTCATAGGCAGTCCATCATCCTAGGCTCATGTTCAGGGAGATGGACTGAGGAACTCTCCTGGGCTAGTTCCTTTTTGGTGGCGGCTGCTACCACCATAGTGTCTACAGGGGACCCTTTATTCCACATTGGTCTGTCTGTAGGGGGGCTCAAAATTTTGTCAGGGCATTTAGGAATTGGTTCCATAGTGTCCGGCTCCTTCCAAGTCCATGAGGTGACCAAGTTCACCAAGAGATCTATGGGAGGGGACACCCAGAAAGTAGACGGGGGCATGCTGAAAGCCTCAAGGAACACGGACTTGTCCGAGGAAGGTTTTGGGGTGGACCAACCTCCCCGCTGGCGTAAGATTTCCATGATGTCTCCAAAGGAGACCTCTTCGGGAGGTGATCTGGGGGAACCTTCCCCATCATCCAAGTAACTCCTCTTGCACGTATGTTTGCGAGGAACCTCTCCGGTGGGGCTTTCCAGAGGGAACTCGCAAACCACTTGTTCCTCAGGGGGAACTGCCTGGGGATCCTTGACCATGGGCTGTCCCTCTGGTAAAATGATGGGATTCACACACAAAGCAGAAGGAGTCGGGGTAGAGTCCAAAGATATAATCATGGGCCTCGATCCATTGGAGAGAACTCTTTCTACAATGTCGAACTCCAAGGGAGAACGAGCTTCCTGGGACACCAGTAAGGGAACCGCTCTCCCCGGATCCGAAATGAGAATCGGAGTCAGGCCAAAAGTAGATGGGAGAGAACTTGACTCGACAACGTCGGAGTGGATGGAAAAAGTTCCACCCCCTTGGATCCAACACCCGGGCTCCATCTCCGAGAGCCACTCGGAACCGACCTGGTCGGATCCGACATGCTCCAGGCAGCTGCCGGAGTTGAGGAGACAGGTACTGTTGGCACCAACCCACTGACTAGGGCCATCCTTGGATCCATGTACTCTGAAACCAGGGGTCAGACAGGAGAAGGAGATACTGGTGTAAAGAAGGGAAGCGAGCTCCCTCCTCCAGTGGAAGAGGAGGATGGCAAGACTCCCATCTGAATTTGTGTGTGAATGAACCTCCGCATCATTTTAATCATGTAGACTACAGAAAGGCTGCGGGTGGACCGTGACAAAGCCATGGACTCTGACCTGGCGGGTCGAGGAACCAAGGCTCTAGAGGGTTGTTGGGCCTCCTCCAGCTCTGAAGAAAATCTAGGAGATCGGAGCCAAGGGGAGTCACGGTGCCTAGACTGACTTTTAGCAGGAGGTCCTGATGGAGATGAAAGGTCCAGGGACCTCTTTCTCTTTTCTGGACGGTGCTCTCTCTCCTTCTCTCTGCCGTTTCTGCGCTCTGCTTCCACAGGCTTAGAAGTAGGAGGGTTGAGTCCCAGCCTGGGAGGGAGGAGAAGGAAGGACAAGAGTAGAAGGAGAGGTGGCCACAGCAACAGCTGTAACCGAAGCAGAAGAGGAGGCGGCCACCTCCAAAGAAGGTAGCAGGCCCTTCAAAACTAACTTGACCTGCCGATCCTTGAGGGTGCGTGAGTTAAAACCCGCACAGATAGAACAGTTTGTTCAAATGGGCTGCACCCAAACATAGCACACAAAGAATGTGGCCATCAGCAGTTGACAATTTGTGGCCACACTCAGTGCATCTCTTAAACACTTGCTTGGGAAGATCTGCCATGTCCCACCACAAGAGTAAACTTTAAACAAATTTAAACAAATTATGTAACAAGTTTTAACAACACACGCCACTCACCACATACTCAGACAAACACACAGAAGGCTAAGGAGGAGAGGGGAAGACAACTATAGACTAAAACTACCTAACTACCTAAAAGCTAAGAAAAATGCTTTACCTCAACGCACCAGTGAGGGGAGGAAGAGTGGAAACCTAAACTAGCAAATACATACACTCAAAAACACTAATAAAGACAGAGACCCTACTCACAACTTGGAGCTCAAGAATCACGATGCTTAGGCTAGCCACGGCAAAGGAAAGCTGGGGGATGGAAGAAGATAGTGGTGGTGTATTATGGGTAAGGGGAGGAGCTTGGAGCTCGGAGCAGATGCTAGTGAAGTTGCCGGCTCAGATCCGACACAGATCCAGTACCCACAGGTTGAAAATTAAATGAAGTAAACTACTTCAGATAGAAAGTTTAACAAGAGACAATTTTTGAAAAGCATTAAAGGACTTAGCTGAGAGCTGGCTTGACACATCTTGATTCATACCTGGCAAACGAGATGTGGGGTAATATAGAGAGGGGCACTACGGGGTAAAATGAGAAGTTATGTACCTACCATAACGTTCCATGTTAGTTGTCTTCTCTCACCTTCTTTCTTGCTGGATGGGTTCGGAGTCGAACCTCGGCTCCGACTCGGCCACTTACTAAAGCTCGAGAGCTAATTTTACCGGCTCGAGGCAACCCTATATCCCATGATGCTAGGCGATAACTACCCAGATCTCGTTTGGTAGCTGAAACAACCTTAGGCAATATAGTCCTCCAACTAGAGAGGAGGAGGAAAAAGGATAACCCCGAAAGGATCGCTATCTAAGCTGTAGTTACCTTAGGACAAGCTATTTGGCTGAAAGTGCAAGATCAGGACCCTTCAAAGAAGGGGAAATCGTCTCGGTCTGTCCAGGCTAGGGGGATGGTGGGCAGGACGCAAGAAAGAAGGCGAGAGAAGACAAGTAACATGGAACGTTATGGTAGGTACATAACTTCTCAATGTTAAGTTGTCAATCTCGCCTTCATTCTTGCTGGATGGGACCGTGTCCCTAGCACCTTCATCCTGGGTGGCTCATTGGAACAAACTCTTGAGAACGGTGGAACCAAAATTTGCCCTGTTTCTGGAGGCCATGTCCAATTTGTAATGCGAAACAAAGGTATGAGGAGAAGCCCATGTGGCTGCTGCACAAATAGTGTCTATTGGTAGTCTAGCTTGAAAAGCTGTTGATGTAGCTAGCGCCCTGGTTGAATGGGCTCTTGGCCTAGAAGGCAATTCTTTACCTCTGAGTTGGTAAGTATATGTGATCAGAGAAGAGAGACACCTAGACAGGGTTACCTTGGATACTGGAAGACCTTTCCTATTTTCTGCATAAGATAAAAAGAGTTGATCAGATTTCCTGATTTGTTTAGTTCTGTCCAAATATTATCGGAGCTGACGATGAACATCCAGACAATGCAGTTTTTGCTCCGCCCTGTTCGAATAATTAGAGAAGAAAACTGGGAGGTCAATTGATTGATTTAAATTTGTCGGCGAAGCCACCTTGGGTATGAAAGAGGGGTTCGTTCTTACAGAAACTCTGTCTTTGTGGAAGACTATGTAAGGAGGATGAATGCAGAGGGCATGAAGTTCAGATACTCTCCTAGCAGATGTAACAGCGACCAGGAAGAGCGTTTTCCAGGAAAGTAATTTCAATGAACAGGAAGCCGCAGGTTCAAAGGGAGGTAGGATCAAGGATGTTAAAACTAGGTTTAGATCCCACTGCGGTGGAGGATCTTTGATCGGGGGTTTAAGTAAAAAGACACCTCTAAGGAATGCTTTGCAAAGCTTATGGGACATGATGCTGCAGTCCAACAGACCTATGTGAAAATTTGAAATGGCTGCCAACTGAACTTTTACTGTGGAGGATGAAGATCCTGAATGAAAAATTTCAGCTAGGAAATCCAAGACCGAGTCAATTGGAGCAGTGAACGGGTCTATATTTCTAGCCTTTGCCCAGAAGGAAAAACGTTGCCATTTACTAGTGTAGATCCTTCTGGTGGAAGATTTAAGGGAAGCTGCTATAATATCCCGGACGGGATTTGAAATCATAGGAAGCCTGGCTAGGGACGGAAGTGGCGCAGCCAAGCAGTGAGGTTGAGAGAATGGAGGGATTGGTGCAGCTGCCCCGACTGATGGGCCAAAAGATCTAGCACTGGATCCAGATGCCAAGGCTGCTCCAAGAGATAACAATGCAGGAATGGAAACCATATCTGTCGAGGCCAATAAGGGGCAATGAGAATCATCTTGGCTCTCAAGGCGGTTGCTTTCTGTATTACCTGTGATATTAATGGAAGGGGTGGAAAGGCGTAAAGAAGTCCCCGAGGCCAATCGTGGACTAGAGCGTCTCTGGGGGGATGGCCTTGAAGGGGGAAGAGGGTGAAGAAGTCGGGGCATTTGCTGTTTTGAGGTGTAGCAAAAAGATCGCAGCAAGGAAGGCCCCACTTCTGAAAAATCTCTTCCGTCACAGATTGTTTGAGAGACCACTCGTGTGGCATAAGGATAGCTCTGCTCAACCTGTCCGCTATGATGTTGGACTTCCCAGGGATATGCGTTGCTATCAGAAACCGCTGAGAAGAGATCGCCCATTGCCAAAGTCTGAGTGCTTCTCGACACAGGGGATAGGACTTGGTTCCGCCCTGCTTGTTGATATACCACACTACGGACATATTGTCCGTTCAGATTGCAATAGTCCCGAAGGGAAGAGAGTCTTGGAGGGCTTGCAACGTCAAAAGCACTGCTCTCATCTCCAGGACATTTATGTGCAGGTGGCATTCGAAAGGTTGCCATGTGCCATGGACTGTCCTGCCCTGAAATTGCCCCCCCACCCGATCAGGGAGGCGTCCGATGTTACCATGGTGACCGGGGAGGGAGGAATAAAGGGTCTGCCTTGATGGACTTGAGGGGACCACATCCACCAAGACAGATGATTTTTGCAAATTGGAGTTATCATGATCTTGTAGTGCATAGGGAGTTGTTGGAAAGACCATTGGGCGAAAAGCATCCACTGTAGAAGACGCAAGTAAAAGCGGGCAAGAGGAAGAAGTGTGATGGCGGCCGCCATGAGCCCCAATACTTTCAGGACATACCTGGCCTGAATTCTGTCGCTCTGAAGCAGAACATGGACATGGTTTTGGATATCTAAGACCCTTTGATCTGTTAGCTTTGCTGAGAGCTGCACGGTGTCCAAGTTGGCGCCTATAAAGGTAATAGATTGACAAGGCGACAAGGCAGACTTTTCAAAATTTGTAGAGATTCCTAGCCCTCTGCAAATGTGAATGGTGTAATCTCTGGCCTGAAGAAGTTGATGCCTGGTGGTGGCGGTGAGGAGTCAGTCGTCTAGATATGGAAACACCTGGAATCCTTGACGCCTCAGGTGAGCTGTAACCGCTGCCATACATTTGGTGAACACTCTGGGGGCTGTACTGAGACCAAAGGGCAGGGCTCTGAATTGGTAGTGACTGGCCCCCAGCCGAAAGTGGAGAAACCTTCTGGAGCGCCTGTGAATTTTGATGTGATAATATGCATCCTGAAGGTCCACGGAGCACATCCAATTGTCCTTGCCCAGAAAGGGTAGAATGGACTGTAGCGTGACCATCCAGAATCTTGTCTTTTTTACAAACTTGTTTAGCTTGCTGAGATCTAATATTGATCTCCAGTCCCCGGTTTTTTTTGGTACCAAAAAGAACTTTGAGTAGACTCCGGATCCTATTTGGTCTGCTGGGACTGGCTGGATGGCTCTTTTTGCTAGTAGCTTTGAAACTTCTAGCACTGCTTGTTCCCTTAGACTGGGTGGAACATCTGGAAGGGTTCCTTTTTGTTGAGTTGGGGTTTGGATAAAGGGAATTTTGTAACCCTCGGATATAACCGACTATACCCATTTGTCTAAAGTGAGGGAGAGCCAGGCTTTTGGGTACAGCGACAATCTTCCCCCGACTGCATCCGAAGGTGGACAGTCGGGCAACACCTCAGGGATGTTGGAAGGGTTTGTCAGAGAGAGACTCTCTGCTACCCTGATTCTGCAGACTCCCTCTGCCTCTTGGGCGGTGTCTGTTGTTGTTACCCCCTCTGCCTCTGGGGGTAAACTGACCTCTTGCGTCAGGCGTGACTCCTTGTGATTTGAGGAACCACATCTTTCCACCCTTTTGACCCTTAGGATATGGTCTGGAAGGGGTGGAGAAACGGACTCCTACGGCAGAAAGAGTCTTGCCATCTTGCTCGCATCTGGTCAAGGTGTCTTTCACTTGAGGCCCGAACAACGTCGAACCATCAAAGGGGGAGTTAGTGAAGGATGCCTTGAAGGGGTCTGCAAAATAATGAAGCCGCATCCAGGCGTGACACCTTAAGGCCACACCTGTGCCTGCGGCCCTACTCACTCCATTGGCTGCATAGGAAATGAGCCGCATGGAGGAGTTAACAATGGAGTTTAGGGTTCCTAGCTGTGAGTTGATTTTATCCTGGGACCCAGCAGCTGACGGATCCTGTAAAACTTCACCCAACTCTTTGAGAACATCTCTCTGAAGGCGGATGAAGTGACATAAGTAATTCAGCGACCGCATGGCAAAGGTCGCTGAAGAAAACATCCGCTTGCCGTACCTATCCATAGTCCTAGAATCCTTGTTAGGAGGATGGATAGGTACTGAAGGATCGGCTAGTTCCTTCTTGGTGGCTGCAGCCACCACCATGGCATCAACCGGGACACCTTTTGTTAAAAATTGCCTATCAGCTGGAGCTGTAATAAATTTAGAAGGCCTCCATGGGGTGGGTTCCACCGAATCCGGGGCCATCCATGCCTTCCGTGCCACCACGTCCATAAGGGGGTCGAAAGGTGGAGACACCCAGGAGGTGGAGGGTCGAGAACCAAATGCCTTCAGGTAAACCGACTCGTCCTCAGAAGGATTAAGGGAAGACCAGTTCCCCCTCTGTTTGAGGATTTCAAGGATGTCTGAGAAAGAGACATCCTCAGAGGGGGACCGTGGGGATCCTTCCGACTCATCCAAGTCGGTATCGGATGTAATGGACTCAGGGGAGTCCACATACTTCCTCTTGCATGTCCTCTTGCGGGGAGGTTCACCTGACGGGTCAGGAGAAGCCACGGAAGAGGAAGATATTCCCAGTGGGGAAGCCTGAGGCATTGGATCTCTGGGTCCGGGAGCAAGAGAGTGGGAAGAGATGTCAGCAGGCACTGTAGTGGGAGGAGCTGATGGAGCTGACTGTTGACCATGCCCTGGGGCTAGTACGCTCCTCATCACTTCGAAGGCTCTCCTATCAGATAGGCCAGAGAGATCCTGCTCCGAAGAAGTAGGAACCCCAGGCCGCACCGAGAGGGACAGCTCCGAGGCCGATGTCGGGGCCGAGCTCACCTGCGCCGAAGCCCCGAGAGGGAGAACGGGGTCGGACAAGGGTCTGATGCCACTCACCCCCTCGGAGCCGACGAGGGAGTCCCGGCGCCCAGATCCCTCCAAGGAAGGAACCAATGAAGAGATCGGAGCCGACGAAGGAGCCGAAAGGTGTGGTATCAGCTCCGACATTTCCAAGATTCGAGCCCCAACCAGCTCCGGCTCCGAACACAAAGGGGGAGTCGGAGGAGGAACTGCTGAAGACACCGGGACAGCCACAGTCTGTTGAGAAGGGCTGGTTAACATTTTGGCCAGGGCCTGCAATTTAAGGAGTCTACTGACCACCCTCTCCAAGTCATGATCAGATAACCTGGAGGACTGAGAAGAGTGGGACCTATGGCTTCATTCAGACTGAAGCGACGGTGACCTCAGAGCCGAATGAACCGATTCTAGGGAAGGGGACCTAGAACGTTTTAGACCCAACAATGATTCTGACACTAAAGTCGGACCCGATTGAGGTCTAGAGATGTCGGCTCCGGCCGGAAACGAAGAGGAGGAGGCAGATGCTCCGCCCGGCGACGGGTCCGAACTGGGAGCCGACGGCTTGGCGGGCTTTAAGGATTTCACCGACTGAGGCTTCGCCGGGGATCCCTCTGGCTTAAGTAAGCCTCTCAAAATAAGCTTGTTCCTATGCTGCAGGTGTAGGGAATCCAAGCAATACAAGAAGTGTGACCGTCTGTCAGAGACATCTTCTGACAGCACGAGTCACACTTCTTGAAGCCTGAGACTTTAGTATCCTTGGACATACTGGCCAGGGGATACTAAAGAGAGAAAAATTAAACTAGTGCTTAAAAAGGCACACAGAAACACTCACACACCCGCACTAGTTAAGCTAACAATAATAACTACAAAAAAACTATCACACCACACTTAATAACAAGGACAACTATCCTTAATCATCATATATATATATATATATATATATATATATATATATATATATATATAAAGTACAAGGCTAAACACTACTCCTATAGGTACAAAAAAGGGTGGGGTTAGCCACTAATAGAAAAGAAACAAAGGGGGGGGGGGCAGAAACTCTCTAACAGAAAACGAGTTTCCTTAGTGGGATAAACTAGGGGATACACAGTCTAACTATACTACAAGGGTAAAACTAACTATAGCTAAGAAAAACACAAGGTAAATATTAGCTAATAATAGAAAAAAAGGATTGATATGACCTGAGCCAGTAAAAGCGCAACCTTGTAGCTGAAGCGGCAAACGAGATCTGGGAATCTAGTGCCAAGCATTGTGCGATATGGGGAGGCCTCGAGCCAGTAAATAGCTCTCGAGCTTTAGTAGATAGCCGAGTCGGAGCCGAGGATCGGCTCCGAACCCAACCAGCAGGAATGAAGGCGAGATAGACAACTTAACATCCATTATTTGTATAAAAGTAGTATGCATCCTAAGCATATCTCAATCTCAAGGCTTTGTACATGTAATTCTGACTATGAAACAGAAGTATTGCAGTTACAGAATAATTTGAAGGAAAGAGGCTATACCAACACTGATGTAACTTTGGAAACTGACAAATCAACAAATCTAAGGAAGAACAAAGGAGCCCCATACTTGCATAGAAATGGTATCTATAGAACCAGTAGGGATAATTCCAGTTGGACCCATGATAAAGTGAGTTTTACTCTAACATACACTAATGATAGCAAGTGTGTGATGTTATTAAGAAGTATTGGCCAATATTAATGCAAGATGACAAGATACGGGAAATTGTAGGTGAAACACCTAGATTCACTTTTAAAAACAAAAAGAATCTCAAACGCCTATTATGCATGAAAGATGGTGTAATGGTTACAAATAGCAGAACAAAAAAGGGACTTTTCGATGTGGGAGATGCTTGGCATGCCACAGTATTGATACTAGCAATTTATTCAAACACCCTGTTAGTGGGATTGAGTATCAATTTTCTTGTCAGGCCAATTGTAATACTCAACATGTGGTATATCTGGCTACCTGCTCAGGTTGTCCTGCATATTATGTGGGAAAAACCTGATCAGATGTTCAAGAAGAGGGTCTTGAGACATCTTTGTGACATCCGGAATAAAGACACCAAAAATTGCCTTGCTTGTCACATTATGCAATTTCCCTCCCACCGTTTTTATTTCAAAGTAATTTAAAATACATTTTTGTGCATGAAGCAAGGAGACATCACAAATGACACGGAACGCAATGAGATAAAATGGATTATTAACCTAAGAGCATATAGACAGACAGGTTTCAATGCGGTTGTTCCGCTATGACCCATCCTAAGGAATAGGAGGCCCACCATTGGACATTAAGAAGGAGTGTTCATTGCTGATCATCCTGACTGGCTTGTAGCTGATAGGATACAGTAAAGGCATTGGCCTGAAAGCAATCCTATGACTGGTTGCAAGCAGTTTTTAATTGAACTTTTCCCGTTTCACTATACGATCTGATGAAGGATATTTCTGAAAGCACTTATCGTATCAACTAAGGGGATTTACTCTACTTTACTTCATTTTATTTTGTTTCATGTTTTATTAAAGGACTAGTCATCTGTGGTGGTGTTATTGGTGTTTTTACTCATTGTTCCTTGCTTTCCAATACACCTTTAGCAGCTACGAGATATTTTTGTTTCATTCTCTAATTTAAATGGGTCGTTGAAGGATAAAATTAAAGTTTAATGAGACTGGATAAAGAAAATGGGCCTGTGAGGGAAACAACGGCCCACACAACAAGAGAAACCACAAACAGCGGGAACACAGAGTCTAACTAATAACTCACACACACCAAAAAATCCTCTACTAGGTTAAGGGAAGGTATTAAACAGTTTACAAATCTGTCTACCGAGAAAATAGACCAAAAAGGTAAAAAATTAGAAAAAACTCAGCCTGAGTCAGTAAAACGCAATCTCGATCCAGCAAAGCGGCAAATTAGATCTGGGGAACTCTCGCCAGGCATCATGGGACAGGGTACAACCTCGAGCCAGTGGAAGCTCTCAAGCTTTAGTATTAGGTCGAGTTGGAACCGCAACCATCAAGAATGAAGGTGAGATAGGATCACATAACATTGTAGGTTTTGCAAAACAGAATTGGAAACAGTTGCACACCTCATTGCTGGTTGCAACATACTAACGGCAGAAGGACTGTATACTGAAAGGCATAATAATGTGGCGAGACTGCTGCATTGAGGACTGTGCAAACATTATGCTACTGAAGTGGCTGAAAAACACTGAAAACATGAGCCACAAAGCATCATAGAAAATTATGAAGTCTGACAGCTCCTTGATCAGATCCCTCTGTAGTCTGGTGAAATGTGCCAAATAATTCAGGGACCTTAGAGTAAAGGCCGCTGAAGTCAGGGTGCGCTTCCCGTACCGGTCCATGCTCCTAGACTCCTTATTAGGAGGATGGACGGACGTTGAAGCCTCTGCCACGTCCTGCTGTGTAGCAGATGCCACCACCATGGCATCTACAGCCACGCCTTTCGTCAAAAACTCCTTCTCGGGTGGGGCAGACAAAAATTTGTTAGGGAGAGAAGGCACTGGTTCCACAGTATCTGGATGTTCCCACGCCCTCCGACAAACCAAATCCAGGAGCTCGTCGAAGGGCGGAGACACCCAGGAGGTGGAGGGCTGAGCCCCAAAGGCCTTGAGAAGCACTGACTCATCAGCGGAGGGGGGTTTGGAAATCCAGCCGCCTCGTTGCTTAAGGATCTCTAGAATGTCTGCAAATGAGACATCATCCGAGGACGACTTTGGGGACCCCTCCGCATCATCAAGATCAGTGTCCGATGTAAGAGACTCGGGGGAGTCCACGTGCTTCCTCTTGCACCATCTCGTCCTTGGGGCTCCTCCAAGACAACTCCAAGAACCCTCAGGAGGAGGGAACCCCAGTGGGGGTAACCTCAGGCCCCGGGGCTCCGCTGCCTAGAGACAGGGGAACTGCCAAAGACCCAGTCTCCATGCCCAGGGAAGGTGCCGGTAAAGCCGTGAGATGGCAAGAAGACTTGGCCAAGGCACTCCTCATAGCTCTGAAAGCCGGACCCCAGAATCCTGGGAGTGTCCGTCCCCGAGCCATGATAGCAGACGGAAGTCCCGCAGCCAAGCACCGAGAGGAGGCTCGAACCGACAGCATTGGTCCCGAAACGTCACCCCCGGGTCCAGCCGAAGAAGTCCGCGTGCTAAACTCAGACCCGAAGGCCGGGGTTGGAGTAAGGGTCGGAGCCGACCCTAGGATCTCTACTGGCTCCATCAGCACCTGCTCCGACGGAGCCGAAGCGGTCAGAGGAGGAATGGCAATGGAGTGGGCTATCGGCTCCGAAACCAATTGGGTCGGAGCCGAAACAAATTTTTGAAAGACTGGGGACTGGAACAGTCTTTGGAGCACCCTGTCTATGTCCGAATCTGACATCCTTGATGACTTGGAAGAGACCGAACGGGTCCGAGTAGGTCTCTCCAACGGCTCTACGGGACTAAGGGACCGGCTCCGAGGCGACTCGATAACTATCGGCGCCGAGGGAGTGTCCAACCCAATTTCCATCGGTGCCGAAGAGGACTTCGGCGCCGAGGAGGAAGTGTCTGAGCGGACAACCTTCATCGGCTCCGAGATCAGTGGAGCCGATGAAGGTGACCCGCCTCTCGATGCCCCAGCTGTCGGCTCCGAAACCAGAGGAGTCGAGACTGGAGGCATCGAGGCAGACCGTTCCACCCTCGGCTCCGAAGTCCGTGGAGCCGAAGGAGAAGCCTGCCTATGTCTTTTGGCGGTCGGGTCCGACGGACTGGTCGGAGCCGACGCCCTTTTCTTTTTAGCAGGAGGAGAGGATGCTAAAGCTTCTTCAAAAGAGGGTTTGATAAGGCCTTTCAAAATAAGTTTATTTTTCCTCTCTTGGAGGACCCTCCAGGAAAACGCGTGACACACGCTGCAGGACTCCTGCAAATGTTTGGCGCCCAAACAATATACACAGAGAGAGTGGTCATCTGTGATCGACATCTTAAAACTGCACTTAGTGCACTTTTTAAATCCTGAAGGCCTAGGAGCCTGTGACATTATGGCAATCCAAACACAGAAAACTAGCCAAGAAGAAACACAAGAAACACACTGACTAACACTATAGAATTTTCCTTGCTCTCTCTTCTTCTTCTTTACTTTTTTGTCCTTTTAATAAGGACTAACACAACACCAAAAGAAGTAGATCCAATAACCTTAAAAATAACAGGAATTAGCCAACAACGAACTGACAGGGAAGGCTCATCAAGTCCGATGGGATCCCTAGTCGGACAAAACACAGTCACTACACAATATTTTACCAAGGAAAATACTCATTCAAGCACAAAAACCACTAGATAGCTGTTAAAACAGCTTTTTGTTGAATTTTAAAGAAAATCCTGACAGAAAGTTAGTGAAAAAAACACTACTTAGCTCAGCCAAGCTCGAGACCACGTCTTCGCTTGTTAGCGGCAAACGAGATCTGGGGGATTGGTAGTGGTGCATCCTGGGATATAGTAAGCTCAGCCAATAAGAGACTTCGCTCTTTGGCATAAGCGTGCCGAGTCGGAGCCGAGGGATCGGCTCCGAACCCATCAGTCAGAATGTAGGCGAGATAGGATCACATAACATCCAGATGTAACATTGACCATTGAAATTGCCACACCCAGTGACTACAGTGTCCTGCGCACAAAGAGACACAAATTCATAAAATATTGGGATTTCCAAGCAGAAATGAGAGCAATGTGGAAGAAAGAGGGTCTATATCAGCATATTGAATGCTGAAAATGCCGAATGCAATTTAATCGAACTGAAATGTTCGAAATCTCAAAAGAGCGAATTGACGGAACATCAATTTCTTTCCCAGGGAAAGAAATTAGTGTTCCGTGCAAAAAAAAAAAAAAAATTAAATACTTTAAACACTGACAGAAGTGGGGGGCTTCACACCCCCCACACTCCCCAAAGTGGGGGGATGTGCTCCCCACACCCCCCTACTTAAATATACCAACTCTGAGACCGCACCACAGTGGAGGAAATGGCAAACTCTGATGACGGCCCAACGATTTCTTTCTTTGGGAAAGAAATCGATGTTCCATCAGTTCACTCTTCTGAGATTTCGTACATTTCAGTTCGATGAAATTAAATTCGGCGTTTTCAACATTCAAAATGCTGATAGGAACCTGAAGAAAGATACCCAGATAGTTCCAATAGTAGTAGGAGCAATGGGTCTTATAAAAAAAGGAGTCTAAAATCATATTTAGATATGCAACCAATACATGTAACTCCATACAGATTACAGGAAGAGTCATTACTGGGCACATTGCGGGTGCTGCGAAGAGCACTTTTGGCTGACATTAAAGAGTAATACAATACTAATTTCACGAACTTTAATAGTAGTTTGACTTTGGAATGAGGTCCGTTCCTATCATGGTATTAGAAACCCAAATGATTTGGAGAAATTAAAAACTGGGGATTAAGCCTTATGTCACTACATGGGTAGCCAACTGGCTTACCGATAGAACACATACTGTCAAAGATTGGTGACTCCACCTCTACCAGTAGACCCGTCACCAATGGCATACCACAAGGAAATGTACTAGGCTCTTTACTGTTTTGAATCTATTTTTTGGAAGTTCAGGCTAAAGCAGATGGCCTTTGGCTTATCAAATTCACTGATGACAGCAAATTGAACACAATCATTAAGTCCCTCAGTGATGTTAGCATATTACAGGAGGGGATAACACGGACAAATGACTGGCACCAAAGCCACAGTCTAAAACTAAATGCAAAAAAGTGCATTATTATCCTCTTGGGCAAAGTGGAATTCTCTGCTAATTACAATATTTACAGCACCCCCTAAGTTCAAACCCAGTGGTGCAAGATCTGGGAACATAGGTAGATGGCAATCTGAACTTCGACAACCAAGTTTCCACAGTGGTAAGGAAAGCCTTATACGTTGAGCATCTTATAAGTAAGGGCATCACATCCAGGTCTAAACTTCACTGTACTCGACCCTCATCAGATCATTAATAGAGTACAATGCTCCATTCTGCATGTACCTCACCAAACACCTGCAACAGCTGGAGAGACTACAGAAGTTTCTCACCAAGAAAATACAGGGCCTTCAAACCATGACTTATGTGGATAGACTGAAATCCCTGTCACTGTACCCTGTATCATATAAGCTGCTGAGAGGCGACTTGTGCCTGGCCTACAGGGCAGTCTCTGACCCTGTCCTGATGGATATGCTGCACATCTGCAAGTTAAATGGCACAAGAGTAACTCGCTCTGGAGATCTTGACCTAGCCTGTGACATTAACAGAAAATGCTGGAGAGACAGATTACTCTGGAATAAACTTCCAATTCATGCAAAGCAGAGCTCCTGACTAACTCTATTCAAGTGCAACCTGGACAAATAGATGGGAGACCACAAATCTACCCCAAGGGTAGTACCCAAGTCTCTCATGGACAGGGGTAGTTGGTGTTTATCATAGACACGCTCGACAAATTACGTCCATCTAACCAAAGACAATTGAGACAACTCTAGATTAACATGGCTAGGCTTGTAAGGGCTTTAGGGCTGCTAGCCTAGTAACCTCCTATGAACCTATGGATGCTAGTTGGCATGGCTGTCCCTGTGGAGTAGGTCTGATGGGACAAGAGCTTGGAACAGCTTAAGGAATATGTTTAGGATCTGAGGAAAAGAGAGAGATAAGATCTCACGGATAACAGAAAACCCTCTCAACTAGCTAAAATACAGAAGGACCAGGAGAAGCCATGACCAGCTACACCAGGGCTAAAACCTCCGAAGCAGCCAAGCCTCAACTCTGTCCTGATCCGTGCCTCGAGGACTGAGCCTGACCTGAGCTATCTAGTGACAAGGCTTCGAGGGGCAAGGACAGCTCTGACAACATCAGAGTAGGTCTCAGTCCCCCAGATCTGACACTGATGCTTCAATACTGGTTCTCATCCTGATCCAAGGGACAGGAGCAGACCCAGTCAGGGAAACTGTCACAGTCGAAGACCTAACAATCTTCGGCTCAGGCACAGACATTTTTGGGACTTTTGGATCTGAGGGCTCCAAAGCCATGGGATCGATCATAGAAGGAGATATAACTACATGGCAACTGCAGGGGAGGCTCACTAATCTGATATATGATGGAACTTCCTCATCATCCTATCCATGTCGGCCTCAGAAAGATTTCTGGAGGATTTACTGGATGAAATAGTGGACTGTGGCCTTGAGTGCTTCCTCAGAAAAGGTGAATGGAGCCAAGGAAATACCAGTTCAGTTGTGAACACAGGTGAGCGAGTTTGAGGAGGTTTTTGGATCTGAGTATTATTTAGGAGTTTATTCTGGTATAATTACAGGATCTGAGGGTTTAGGTTCATAGGTAGGTACCAGGCTATCTGCCCGGGGGCATTTATAAGCCTAGCCAGAGTGTGTCGGCTTTTGCCGCCCCATTGAATAATTAACTGATCCTCTGTCAAGCAGAGCCAATGAAGTGATCCCAGGGGTGTATTTTCTGTTACCCATCCACTCGTCAAGGTTTCTCTTGAAGAGTGTTAGTGAGGGGCTCTGCATGATGTAATTTGGAATTTTGGTCCAAAGCATGGGGAGTCTCTGTGACAGGAATCTATCCCTCCAGCATGTTCTATTTATTGTTGTGGCAAGGTTTAGCTCACTAGAGCGCATGGCTCGCAGTGACTTGGATTTCTTTAGGTGGAGCATGTCCATCAATTCTGAGTTGGACATGGCTTTGTAAGTGAGGCAGAGATCACCTCTGAGTAAGCGATATGCCACGGAGTACAGTCGGAGTTTTTTCAGTCGGGCTGCATAGGACATATGTGAGGCCGGTAATCCCCTCGGTGAGGTACTTCTGTGGTATTTCCAGCTGTTGGAAGTGTCTTGTGAGGTACATCCCAAATGGGGCATTGTACTCTATGATGGGTCTAATGAGTGATGAGTAGAGGGGCACTATAACCTCTTTATTTCTAGATGCAAACCCTTTAGTAATTAGATGGGCCACATAGAAGGATTTCCTAACTACTTTGGCAGTATGATTGTCGAAGGAGAGATTACTATCTACCTGGGTCCCCAGATCTCTTATTACCTCTTCTGTATTAAGGGGGCTGCCACCTATGTGGTAATTTGTGGGTGTTTTGTTTTTCCTAAACGGGATGACTATGCATTTTTTGGCATTTAGCTTGAAGCCATGACGTTGACACCAGGTGTCCGTCTCAGTAAGGCCCTTTTGGAGGATGTCCGTGTCAGCCGGAGAGTCAATTATGGCTCCCAGTTTGCAGTCATTGGCGAACTTGATTAGCCATAGTCCTCCTGTGTTTGCCTGTACTTCTGAGAAGTATATGCTGAACAGTAGGGGTCCCAGAACAGAGCCTTGCAGGACACCACTTGTGACTGGTTTAGAGTCGGACCTGGAGCCCGCTATTCTTTCCATGTGAGTTCTGTCTGTAAGCCAGTTGGCAACCCATCTCGTGACGTAGGGGTTTATGTTCAGGCTGGTGAGTTTTTCTGTAATATCCGAGTGGGGAATGGTGTTGAAAGCATTGGCGAGGTCAAGGTAGGCTGTGTGAGCCACCTTTCCCTTGTCTATGGCCTTGGTGACTGTCTCGAAGAAGTCAACCAGGTTTAGTAGGCATGATCTGCCCTTAACAAAGGCGAACTGGGTCGGGTCAAGTGTTTGGAGGTTCCCAATGTCTTTGTTAATGGGTTTCATGATGATGCGCTCCATAGCCTTGCAGACCAGGCTAGTCAGGCTTATGGGGTGATAGTTACCAGGGTCAGCTGTGGCCCCTTCTTTTTGGAGAGGAATAACAGTTGTTGTGCGCCATTCTATGGGCATGTAGCCTGTGGAGAGGCTGAGGTTGAACAGCGTGTTTAGATGGGGGGTTAGTTTGCTCTGTAGTTCGTGCAAGACGCAGCCTGGGACACCATCTGGTCCCATTGATGCTGTGTTTTTGGCTTTTGAAAGGGCTGTTTTCACCTGTGCGTCTGTGAATTTTGGGACACTATACTTTTCTGGTATTGTTGTGGGCTCTTTTGGAGGTGAGAGGGAGGTGAACTTTGCATTGACTCTATCTGCCAGGATGTTGGCAATATCAGTAGGTTCAGTATATTTTGTGCTATTTTGCACTAGTTCAGTGCATATCTGCGTGTTGCCACTTAGATTCTTAACATAGCTAAAGAAGGCTTTGTGGTTATCTTTTGAATCCTTGGCTATTTTTCTTTCGAAGTTAGCCTTGGATGATTTCATGAGGGACCTCAGTTTCTTACTGATACTGATCAGGGATGTCTTTCCTTCTTGGGATTTGCTTTTTTTCTGAATTAGTTTCCTACTTCTATTGTATAGCCTGTTTATTGCAGGGGTCCACCAAACTGGTATCCTTCTCTTAGAGGAGTGAGTCTTGGTTTTGCTAGGGATGGCATGATCCATGCATCCTTGTAGGTGCTCATAGAGTGTATTTGTAAAGGTTTCTGCATCTTGGGCAGCGTTATCCTTTAGCGTGGGGGCTGTGAAACTTACCACCTCTGTCTTAAGTAAGGTGAAGTTTGCTTTAGAAATTTTTTTTACTGTGGTTTCCTTAGTTGGGGGTGGTGGTGGGGTGTGGACATCCAGAGTGATTAGTTTATGGTCTGATCTAACCAGTGACGGGTTGACCTCCGGTGTGGAACTCCTGTCACCCATGTTCATGATGAACAGGTCCAATATGTTTTCCCCTCTGGTAGGGGAGTTTACCAGCTGATCCAGGGTGTTTGAGTTGATGAATTCCAGGAAGCGCTGGGCCTGGGAATTTGTACTCGAGTAGTTTTCCCAGTGAATGGTAGGGTAATTGAAATCGCCCAGTATCAGGGTGTTTGGTAGGACCTTCATGTTTTCCAGTGTCTCCAGAAAGGTGGAGTGGTGGTCCTGGGTCATGGAGGGTGATCTGTAGCAGGCCACAATGTGCATTGCAGATTTGTCCAATGTTAGTTGCACATGGATGATCTCAAAGGTATCATGCTGCGCCACCAACCTGAAGGTGTAGGTATCCTTGATGAATATGGATACACCCCGTCCTTTTGTGTTTCGGTACATGTTCTGTGGCCAAAACGTGCGGTATGAGTTGTAGCCCGGTAGCGCTGGGGTGTTCTCTGGAGCCTTGAACCAGGTTTCAGTTACTGCACAGATGTCAATGTTCTCCATACTAAGGAGTGCTTTGAGTGCGTGCATTTTGAGATTTAAACTCCTGGCATTGAGTAGCATAACCCTCAGTTTTTTTTTAATTGTGTTGTTTACGGAGGTGGGTTTGACTTTTGAGCCTTGCCTAAAAAAGGCACTATGGGGGCAGCAAGAGCCTTGGTCAGTATTCGAAAGCCGAGGGTTGACAGGTGCAAGCCATCTCTTGCGAAGCAACGCGACTTGTCGACCATGTCGTCCCAGGCTGACAGACACTGGATCCCCTTTTGAATGATACCAGAAACTTAGCCAATTGTTGAAATTGATCATTTTTTCTTTATACTGAGATATCATTTTTGGTGAGGGCAGGATGCTACTCAGGGTCAGGGTCATACCAGCCTGGGCTACATGATCAGAGAGCTCTTCCATGTCTCTTTTCATGTAGTCCTGGGAGGTACATCTCAGGTCATTCACACCAACATGAACAATAACAGAGTCAAATTTGTACTTGTTCTGGAGTGACCTGAGTGCTTGTGTTATGTGACGGATTCTGGCTCTCGACAGGCAGCTAACAGTAACCTTCTGCTTGTCCAGCCTAGTGACTGGGACGTCAGTGTGCCTGACTATTGAGTCACCTATTACTAGTGTGTTAGGTATGTTATTTCGCTTTAAGGGCTGTGATTGTGCGGCACACTGATTTTGTGTTTTATGTGTTGTCTGATTTGTGACGGGAAGTGCAGGTTGTTTGGGTGTCTGCTTTGGAGGTCTCTGATGCTTTTGCAGGTTTTTATTTAGAGCCTCCGAGTATGATTTTGTGTATTTATGTGTATTTTTTGCCAGTGCTGTTTTAGTAGGTCTGTGTGTGGCTGGTGTTGTGGTGCAAGTGTTAACCTTCTCCTCTTGACTGTCTGTTCCAGTCTTGGGTGGAGACAGCTTAGCTTCCAGTTTGGCTGTATAACTGCATCTCTCGCATATGTTAGTGCTTTGTGGTAGGAGGAGAGGGTTGTCTGTGTACATGAGGGAGTTGTAACATTGCCTCAGGATACCCAGATTCACCAGTTGGACTGGAGAGTGTACCTGAATTTGCCCTTTGGTCATGCCTGAATAGTAGGGTGAGCTGCTTAGTTGCTTGGTTGGTGAGGGATGAATAAAGAGTCTTGTCCTGATGGGCAATCAGTGTCAGGGTATATTAGTGCTTGCTATTAGGTCTGAGCAAGTGCTGGGCTGTAAGATGCTTTATGAGTGCTTAGGTTGAGAGTTAGACTAGTTTCAAGGGAAAAACTGAAGAGGAGACTTAGTGGAGCCAGGAATAATTTAACCATAGCTAACCGGCACTGCCCGGTGAGCAAAACCGTGCAAATGTGTTTTTTATAGTAGGGAAATGAATGAGATAGAAATTAGCCCAAAATGGCCAATAAACTACTAACGTCTGGGCTGGAACCACTCCTCCAGGGACAGATAGGTTGCTCAAAGCTCCCCTCTCTCAGAGGTGAACAGAGAAACTTCCTTCTATCCAAGTAAGTTATGGGCAACTCAGAAACTAGTATCTCAGCCCTGAATTCAGCACTAGCCTGAAAACTGGACTATACTAGCTTAGAAAGGCGGGAAACAAGGATTTTTTTGTTTTTTGTTTTATTTTAAAAGATAAGGCAATAACAGTAAAAAATACACTCAAAACAGCTCTAAACAACTACAAATGATCAGAAAAGTCTATCACACCTTAGTGTGTAGCCTACAACAGTTATACAAATTATTTAAACAAAAACAACTTTTTAAAAGTGCAGGCAGTCAAATAAGTACAATATGTGAAAAAACAAGTTTTTAAATCACAATAAATGCTGGAAAATCTGCGTTTAGGCGGAAAACAGTTAAGTACAGCAAGAAAGTACAGAAAACTGATACTTATAGGTTCATAGGTTCATACTAGGCTATCTGCCCAAGGGCATTTACAAGCCTAGCCCATAGTTATGTGGCTTTCGCCACCCCTTTAGTTTGAATAAAAACTATGCCTATCATTTTGCTGTGCCTCTGTCAAGCAGTGACACTGAAGTAATCCCACTCCACAGTCCAAAGTCTCTCTCCTAAGCTAGAAGGCTTGTATCAGATTAAGGCTTTCTAGTGCTACCAGTAGGTTAGTTACAGGAAAGATGGCAAACAAGCGCAGATGTGGTCTTTTAAACCAGAAAGTTGAAAGAGATGGACAAACTGCCCAAATGGTCAATAAACTACAATTTCTGGGCCAAGAACCTCTCCTCTTGTGGTATCTGATGCCTTCCTATTAGGATCCAAAGAGGTCAGATCCGAAGATCTTTGGACCTTTTGAGATGGCTACGATAAAGTCATAGAAGCAGAAAGAGTTTTTGAAGATTTAGTAGGGATCTCTTCCTACACTCCAAAGGAGTTTTTGAATGCTTACTGCGAGTTTGAGCCCCGGATGAAGAAGATGGGGGGGGGGGGGGCAGCAATCCCTTAAGGAACAATTTATTTCTTTTATCTGCCATGGCTCTCAAGTTAAAAGCAGCACGAACGGGACAGAATAACTTTTCTTTGAATCTGATTCCCCTTGCTATCACATAGGCACTTGAGAAACATATTCTAAACCTAATTCCTGGTCCTCAGACTGAGAATCAGAATCGGAGAGAGAAGAAAATATTTTCTTTTAAATTTCTGGGAAAAGTCAGAATGTAAAGACAGAAAAGCTTGAAATAATCCCTTAGCAAAACCCACCCAATCGTTTCTTTCCATCCTATGTGAAATAGAAGAAGAAACATGCTTAAGTTTCTATTTTCTTTTCCTGTAAGACCTCCCAGAGAAAAGACCGATCTCAGAATGGGTCCCTTCCACACAAATCAACCTCCTTAGGAAGACTTCACAGTAGAGCACCATCCACTATTTCCTCCAACACTGACATATGTGGTTCTCCCTTGCCCACTAAACAGCTGCTACAGACATGCCGGTCACCTGGTCTTTAGCAGCTTCTTGAGGAGCAATATCAGAAAGACTGAAAGAAACTGGTGAGTGGCCCAAGGTACCTGAAATGGCCACAGCAGTCAATCATTGTCAGCTGAGGTGAAGAGGAAAAAGAAGTTATGTACTCACCATAACGTTCCATCTGAGTAGGTAACTTCATTTGTCTGCAACCTGTGGGTATCGGATCCGATTCAGATCTGAGCCGGCAGCTTTCCAAGCTTACAGATCCGAGCTCCAAGCTCCTCCCCTTACCCATAATACCCTGCTACCTCCTTGTAACCCTCAGATCGAGTTTGCCACAGAAGGCAATAGACAGTTTCTATAACCTATTAACCCTTATCATTTTGCAAGGGTGATGACTGAACAAGATATACACTAGCAAACCATAGGTCCTGGGGAAGGAGGTAGGGTCGGTTGCAGACAAATGAAGTTACCTACTCAGATGGAACGTTATGGTAAGTACATAACTTCTTTATCTGAAGTAGTTAACTTCATTTGGTCTACAACCTGTGGGACAGAGTCCCCAGCTACCCGTAACTTGGGAGACCCTTATGGAAGGATATTCCGGAGCACTGCAGAGCCAAAAGAAGCACGTCCTCTGGATATGAGATCCAATTTATAGTGTGAAATGAAGGTATGTGAAGAAGCCCAAGTTGCTATTGCGCAAATGTCATCTAAAGAGACCCTTGACCAAAAGGCAGCAGAGGTAGCCATAGATCGTGTAGAGTGGGCTCGCACTTTTAGGGGCTTAGGACAACCAGAACTTTTGTAGGCGAGGAGAATACATTGGGAGATCCACCTCGCTAATGTAACTTTAGTGACTGGCTTTCCCAAACGTAATTTTGCAAAGGACACAAAAAGGTGGTCAGATTTTCTGATATCTGCAGTTCTGTTCAGGTAGAAACGTAGTTGTCTGTGAACATCCAAACAATGGAGTCTGTACTCTCCTTTATTATGAAAATTTGGAAAGAAGACCGGTAGATTGATAGACTGATTGATATTGGCCTCTGAGGATACTTTGGGCAGGAAGGAGGGATTGGTCCTGAGGGAGACCCTGTCCTTATGAAAAATGATGTAAGGAGGTTTATAGCACAGAGCACGAAGTTCAGAAATTCTCCTGGCGGAAGTAATGGCAATCAAGAAGATTGTCTTCCAAGATACATACTTTAATTCCACTGTGGCCGCCGGTTCAAATGGGGGCCCAGTTAGAGCTTGAAGAACTATGGTAAGATCCCAAGGAGGTACTGTATCTATAATCAGGGGTCGTAACAAGAAGGCTCCTTTCATGAATGATTTACAGATGTTGGACGAAGCCAGAGGCCCTGAATTGTTACCTGTTTGATAATGGGAGATAGCTGCCAGCTGTACTTTAATAGTGGATGCACTAGCTCCCTGCCGAAAGGTATGTGAAAGAAAGTCTAGAACTACTGGGACGGGGGCCGTGAAAGGATCTAGATTCATCATCTCTGCCCAAATGGAAAAACGCTTCCATTTACTCTTGTAGATCTTTCTGGTGGATGGTTTGTGCGCAGCCAACAGGATGGCCTTAACAGAGGAGGATAATCCGGGAGTCCTAGCCATTAGGGGAACTGGATCAACCAAGCTGAGAGATTGAGATGATCCAGGTCGGGGGTCTTGAGCCCCAGTAGATGGGAAATCAGATCCGAACTGGGATCTAGGATCCAGGGAGGATGTACTAGATGAGACCGTAAGTAAGGGAACCAGGTCTGGCGAGGCCAGAATGGGGCTATGAGGATAACTCTGCTCCCCAACCAACGAGCTTTCTGTAGGAACTTTGTTATCAAGGGAAGAGGGGGATAAGCATAGAGAAGACCGGATGGCCAAGCATGAACTAGAGCATCTCTGGGGGCTTCCCCTGGTGGGGGAATCAGAGCAAAGAACTCGCTGCATTTTGCATTTGAAGGCGAAGCGAAGAGATCGCAGCAAGGTTGACCCCAGGCGAGGAATATCTGGTTTGCTACTGTTGGGTTCAGAGACCACTCGTAAGGTGAGAGAATCGTTCGACTCAGCCTGTCTGCCAAGATGTTTGACCGACCTGGAATGTGCATTGCTATGAGAAAGTGGTTGGTGGAGATCGCCCATTCCCACACTCTCATGGCCTCCCTGCAAAGAGGATAGGATCTGGTTCCCCCCTGTTTGTTTATGTACCAGACTACAGACATGTTGTCTGAGTGAATTGCAATCGTACCTGGAGGAAGAAGGTGATGGAGAGCCTGCAACTCCAAAAGCACCGCCCTCATCTCCAGTACAATGATATGCAGTGAGGTCTCTGTGGGAGTCCATGTGCCTTGGACAGCTCTGCCCCTGTAATGCCCCCCCCACCCGAGTAGAGATGTGTCCGTGGTCACCGTAACTTGTGGGGGAGGTAGGACGAAAGGGCATCCTTCCCGAAGGTCTGTGGAATGAAGCCACCAGAGGAGCGACTCCTTGCACACCCTGCTGAGAGGAATAGGTAGTAGATAGGGGTTGAAAAAGAATAGACCATTGCACTTGAAGAGTCCACTGAAGGATTCTCATCTTTAGACGGGCGAACAGAGATAAAGTAATGGCAGCTGCCATGGATCCCAGGGCCCTCAGGACCAATACGGCCGGTGGTGTGGGGGAGTGTAAGAGGTCCAAGATTTGGAGGTAAAGATTGCGTAGCCTGTCGGTGGTCAAGAAAATTCTGGATTGTGTTGCGTCTATCCTTGCCCCTATGAAATCCAAAATTTGAGTGGGTTGCAGGGATGATTTCCTGAGGTTGATCGAGATCCCTAGTTGTTGAGCTAGTTGTAACAGGTAATAAGAAGTTATGTACTCACCATAACGTTCCATCTGAGTAGGTAAATTTCATTTGTCAGCAACCTATGGGTTATCGGATCCATATCGGATCCGAGCCGGCAGTTTCCAACAGCTAAGATCCGAGCTCCAAGCTCTTCCTCCTTACCCATAACTCCCTGCCATCCCTTCCTGACCTCAGATCGAGTTTGCCTAAAAGCAAGGCTTGCAATCACCACCTGTCTAGGGTAAATTGGGTACAATCTACCGTGAAGCAGGAATATCAAGAACATCCGAAGAGGACAGGGGGACGGAGGGAGGGACGGTTGCTGACAAATTAAGTTTACCTACTCAGATGGAACGTTATGGTGAGTACATAACTTCTTAATCTGAAGTAGTTAACTTCATTTGTGCATCAACCTATGGGACAGAGTCTCCAGCTACCTGAATCTTGGGAGGCCCTTAAGGAAGGATGTTCTGGAGCACTGCGGAGCCAAAGGATGCTCTCCCTCTGGAAACCAGATCTAACTTATAGTGGTTTATAAATGTGTGAGAAGAGGCCCACGTGGCAGTCGAGCAAATGTCATCCAACGAAACTCTAGCTCGAAAAATCGCAGAGGTAGAAACAGACCGAGTTGAATGGGCATGGACTCCCTGCGGAGCAGGCCTGCCAGAACTCTCATAAGCCAAGAGAATACACTGAGAAATCCACCTGGATAGTGTGACTTTAGAAACAGCTTTCCCCAAACTGGATTTAGCAAAGGACACAAACAGCTGATCTGAACGTCTATAACTGGCTGTCCTGTGCAAATAAAATCTCAACTGTCTGTGTACATCCAAAGAGTGTAACTTGTATTCGCCTTTATTTTGGTAATTGGGAAAGAAGACTGGCAAATTAATAGACTGGTTAATGTTAGCCTCAGAAGCAATTTTGGGAAGAAAAGAGGGATTGGTCCTGAAGAATACCCTATCCTTGTGGAAAGTCAAGTACGGAGGCTTGGCACAAAGGGCTTGAAGCTCCAAAACCCTTTTCGCCGAAGTAATAGCGACTAGAAAAAACGTTTTCCAGGATAAGAATTTAAGATCTACCGAGGCAGCATGCTCAATGGGAGAAGCTGTTAAGGCCTGGAGCACCAACAATAAGTCCCAAGGAGGGATTACATCCTTCACCCGAGGTCTTAGTAGGAAGGTGCCTTTTAAGAAGGCCTTACACAATCTGGATGAGGTCAAAGGGCCAAGATCACATCCAACTTGGTAATGAGCGATTGCCGCCAACTGTACTTTGACTGTGGAAGAGCTAGCACCTTTATCAAAAAGTCCCGATAGAAATTCCAGCACAGCTGGTAACGGAGCTGTGAAAGGATCCAGATTCTGATGTTCTGCCCAAATAGAAAAACGTTTCCATTTGCTACGATAAACTTTCCTAGTAGACAGCTTGTGAGCCGCCACTAGGATCGCTTTGACCGGGGAAGAGATACCGGGAGTCCGAACTAACAGTGGAACTGGATCAACCAAGCTGTGAGCTTGAGGTTGTCCAGGTTCGGGGTTGGTAGACCCAAGGGGTGAGATATCAGATCCGGGGCAGGATCTAGAATCCAGGGAATATTCACTAGATGAGACCACAGATAAGGGAACCATGCCTGACGAGGCCAGAATGGGGGCAATGAGGATTATCGTGCTCCCCAACCGTCTGGCTTTCTGCAGAAATTTCAGCATCAGGGGAAGAGGTGGGTAAGCATAAAGTAGACCAGGAGGCCAAGCATGCACCAGAGCGTCTCTTGGTGATTCCCCGGGTGGGGGAATTAGAGCGAAGTAGGTGTTGCACTTCGTGTTTGAAGGAGAGGAGAAAAGATCGCAACAAGGTTGACCCCATTTGGAGAAGATCTGCTTCGCTAATTTGGGATTCAGAGACCACTCGTAAGGCGAGAGGATGGTGCGACTCACTTTGTCCGCTAGGATGTTGGACCGGCCCAGAATGTGCGTCACTACGAGAAAGTGGTTGGTGGAAATCGGCCATTCCCAAACTCTCATGGCCTCTCGATAAAGTGGATAGGACCTGGTTCCCCTTGTTTGTTGATATACCAAATGACAGACATGTTGTCCGTTTGGATCGCAGTAGTCCCAACAGGAAGAAGGCTCTGAAGTGCTTGCAACGCTAACAGCACAGCCCTCATATACCAGTGATGTTTCTTTCTGACATTTTAAGCATTATTAGATCTAACTGGTTTATTTTGCATTTAGATGATGATGTTAGAACAGTAGTAGGTGATAAACCCAATTTTGTTTTTTAAAAATAAAAAGTCCCTGAGATAGCAATTGTGTTATAATAGTGATAGGGTTATGAAAAGTTATTGTAATTTGCCAGGGACTTATAGTTGTACTAGATGCAATTTCTGTTCTTTTATAGACAGTTCATCAGTGTTTATACATCCTGCTACATGGACTGAATATAAATTCAGTATTAAAGTAAACTGCCACAATAGAAATTTGATAAACCAAGCCTGTTGCAAAGCTTGTCCTTGTTTTTATATTGGCAAGACAAATAGTCCCTGATGGAACGCATAAGGGAACACTCTTATTGTGTTAATACTGATGATTCACGTAATGCACTTGCCAAACATTTTATAGAAGCAGGGAATGAACACTGCTTCACTTTTAGGGATATTGAACTTATTACGTCAAATAGTCGTGGTGGGAATTTATAAAATTTCACTGAGACAAAGAGAATTACACTGAATTATAACTATGCAACCAGATAAACTTCCTGGCCTAAATGGCAGAGTCGCCATCAAACCTGCCCTAAAAGCCAGAAGTCTTTTTAAATGATGGTGTCTCTTAATTGTTTTAACTTAATTGAATAACTGCTGGATTTGTTTTAGAGTATAAAAGTTTATGTTATTAGCATTTTGTGGTCTGAGGAAGCACATTGTACTGTGTGAAAGCGCTTACCGTGTTATTAAACTAGCTTTTATTTTATGTTATTGGTCATATATCCGTGCTTCATTGTTTTGTTTTTATCTTGGTTTTTGTCTTTGAGCACAGTTTATTCCTTGAGGAATATTTTTTCTTTTTTTTTTTCTTATCCTTATAATTGCTGACATGGGGTGAGTGAAGAAGAAGCAGTGAGTTTGCAGCATCCACTGTAGAAGTCTCATATGGTATCTCCCCAGAGGAACTAGAGTAATGGCTGCCACCATCGAGCCCAGAGCTTGTAACACTTTCCTGGCCGAAATTTTTGAACTGAAAATTATCTTTTTTGTTTGGTTTCTGATGTTGAGAAGATTAGGATAGAGAATGGAGGCAACCATAGATGTGTCGAATAGTGTCCCTATGAACTCTAGTCTTTGGCTGTGTTGAAGTTGAGACTTTGCATGCTTATAGTGATTCCCAGCACTAAACAGATCTGTAAAACCAGATCTGTCACATGTACCAGTTGATTCCTGGTTGGGGTGGTGATGAGACAGTCATCCAGATAAGGAAACACATGGATTCCTTGCAGTCTGAAGTGATGTGCTATTACCACCATACGTTGGTAAACACTCTGGGGGCCGTAGCAGGCCCAAAGGGCAAAGCACTGAACTGGAAATGATGGGCTCCCACTTGGAAGGGAAGATGCCTCCTGGATTGTCTGTTCATTTTTATATGATAGTACGCATCCTGGAGGTCTACCGAGCACACGCAATTATCCTTCTCTAAAAAGGGTAGAACTAACTGTACCATGACTATCCGGAACTTTGTATGTGGCAATGATTTGTTTAACATGCTAAGATCTAAAATTGGTCTCCAGTCCCCTGTTTTGTTTGGAACTAAAAAGAACCTTGAGTAATTTCCGGATCCTTTCTGGTCTGCTGAGACCTCTTAGATCACTCTTTTTCCTAGCAAATGTAGGATCTGTTGAATTGCTGGCTCCTGTTGACTAGGTGGAACATCTGGAAGTTTGTTCATCATCGGAGGAGGAAGGAAAAATGGTATGGATTAACCTCTGGTAATAATTCTTTGCACCTAAGTATTGTTTGTTAAATCTAGCCAGGCTGATTGGTGCAGAGAAAAATGTCCCCCCAACTGCCTCCAGAGGACAACAATTGGACCTCCATTCAGGAGCACTGATAGGGTCTGTCAAAAACATTTCTCTGGACCCATTATTCTGTGGCCTCCTCTGCTTCTTGGGCATTTTCTATTATTCACATTTCCCCCTGTGCCTCTGGGAGAACCAGTTCTACGTGTGTCAGGAAATGGACCTTGTGAGGTCTTGAACCACATTTTATGACCCCCTCTCTGATTCCTAGAAAAAGATCATTGATGGGGGGGTTGAAAAACATGCTCCAATAGCAGAAAAGTTTTCTCATCCTTCTCACACCTGGAAAGCATTTCCTTCACTGTAGGGCCAAAAAGTGATGATCCTTCAAATGGAGCATTGACGAACGGAGACTTAAAAGGCTCCACAAAATTGCATAGGTGCTTCCAAGCTCGTCTCCTCATGGCTAAGCCTGACCCCGCCACCCGTGCGGCACCCTCTGTAGCATTAGACAACCACATGGATGATTTAACCACAGAGTGTAAGGTATTTAACTGAGGAGCAACAGAAGTTTGAACCTCCTCAGTCGCAACCTTCATCAACGAGCTGAAAAGCTCCTTGATGAAGTCCCTTTGCAGTCTTGTGAAATGGGCTAAATAGTTGAGCGTCAGATAGCAAAAGTTGCTGAAGCATAAACTTACTTCCCCAGTCTGTCCATTGACCTAGACTCCCTGTTAGGAGGGTGGACAGCTGAACTCTCCTCTGTGAGTTCTTTCTTTGGGGCTGCCGCCACAACCATGGCATCAACTGTTACACCCTTACTCCAATACTGCCTTTTACAATGGGTGCCATAATCCTAGCAGGTCTTTTTGGTATTGACTCGACCAAATCCAGCTCCTTCCACACCTTCCAACAAATCAATTCTACTAGTTCATTGGGAGTCGGGGCGACCCAAGAGGAAGATGGGCCAGCACCAAAAGCCTCCAAGTATACTGATTCCTCAGGAGAAGGAGTGTAGGCAGACCAATCACCCTTCTACTTCAGTAGTTCAAGGACGTCTCCAAAGGAGCCGTCTTCAAGTGGTGGGTTGGGGGACTCTTCCCCTTCAGCAAAATCAGTATATGTGGTAAGAGACTCTTCCAGTGAGTCAAAGTGCTTCCTTTTACACCTTCACTTCTGACGGATTTCTTTGGTGGGATGATCCAGAAAAGTATCGGAAGAGACAGGGATCCCACATTGGGTAGACTGGAGGCCCTGGGCTGGCTGTCCCTGCACGGAATGATGGGGATCACATGACAGTAGCAGATGGGTAGCCAGGGATGGGCCAGGGGGAGGACCAATCTGCTCTAAAGATTCAGAGAAGACCTTCTGAACCACCTTGAAGGCTGATCTTTCTGGGGATGAGGAAACCAATGGAGCAGAAGACAAGGGTCTCTGGTCCATTGATCTCCCATACCACTAAAGGATGACTGCCCGAGGAGGAAGCTGGAGCCGAACTAGCCAGTGCTGAGGCTCTGAGAGGGAGAGAAGGCTCTGAAAATATCGGCGTTGATACCACCCCTCCCAGACCCGACATGGAGGCTTTGGCTCTGGGAGTCATCAGGATCAGATATGTCACAGTAGAGGGTCTATATTAGATCACTGAATGCTTAAAAAAACAAATGGTGATTAATTGACGCTATGTAAGCGAAAGCTTACAAAATGTCGAACTGTCAGAACAGCGATTTTTTTCCAAGGGAAAAAAAATCGCTGTTCCAACAAAAAAAATAAACAAAACACTTTAAACATTAGTAATTCTTCACAAATAAAAAGTTCCAGGCACAAACAGCTCCAGAAAAGTCCAGTAGCAATAAAATGGCAATGGCAATAAAATAAAATAATTGAGTGCTCAAATAAATTATAAAACACTTTCTAACTATTAAAGTGTTTTATATTTTATTTGAGCAGTCAATTATTTTATTTTATTGCCACTGCCATTTTATTGCTACTGGATTTTTCAGGAGCTGTGTGTGCCTGGAACTTTTTATCTGTGAAGAATTACTTGTGTTTTTCCAGTCACTTCATTCTGTTTTTGGAGTTTTCTTTGTTGCATACACTTTAAACATTATATTAAGTGGGGGCTTCACCCATCACACCTCCCCTACTTAAATATACCAATTCCGGGACCGCACTACAGTGCCGAAATCGGCAAAGTAACAAAGCGGCCAAGCAAATTCTTTCCCAGGGAAAGAATTCGCTTAAAAGCCGCTTCGATATTTAGCTGTTTCAGTCTTTTAAGTTCGACCAAGACGCATTTGAAAAAAATGTGTCCTCGGTTTTTAATAGGAACCCACAGTGGAGAATCTCAAGGTTATAGTCACATCCGATTAAGTTAATTTTCTCAGATCTGACCCTACGGGCCCAGGACATTCAGACCCAAGAACTCTGAAAGTATGGGGTCAGTCAGAGGAGGAATGGAGGGAAGAGGATGTCCCAGATCTAATGGGGTTGGAACTAACTAGATACCCTTCTGGATCTGCTCGGTGAACAGCTTCCTCGCCATTCTTGCCACATCTGCTAGGTGAGGCTTCAGGTTGAATGAGAGGACACACAACAGAAGCAGGCCTGGAATATCTCTCCAAAAAAGGAGAAGGCAGCAGAGATGTAACCGGGTCCACAGAAGGGGAATAAGTGTGTCGAGGCAAGGGCTTTGGATCCGAAGACTTCGACTCCAAAACTGTCTTTTTCTTAGGCTCCAAAGATAAAGAGGCCCTCTTCAGATCCAAGACCTATGACACAGCTGGAGAGGTTGGATCTGATTTTGACAACTTCTTTGCCAGCTCTGAGGAGGCTGGAATCTCAGCCGATCTAGGCCTTTTCCTATATTTGTCAGAGGAAGTCAAGGGCTGATCTTTTGGTAAAACCATAGAAAAAGTGGAGGGCAGCAGGCCTTTTAAAATCAGCTTATTCTTTCTCTCATTGATATCCCTCAAATTAAAAGACCCCATATCTCAGTTTAGCTCCAAGTGCTCTGAACCTACGCAATATAAGCAAAGAGAATGTCTGCCAAAAATGGACATATTGTGCCTGCAATGTATACACTTTTTAAATCCTTCCTCAGACATAAGGAAAGAGAATGAAAGAAATACTAGGAAGAAATAGAAGGCAGGGGACAAAAAAAAGGATAATAAGAAAAACTCCTCTTTTTTGGTGGGGGGGCAGCAATAAAGGGAGATGAAAAACAAAGAGAGAGAGAATCTGAAGTAAAGAATAAAAATATCAGAAATGTAAGTAACTATCACCTAATATCACCAATATCTCCACAAAACTCTTGAGCCGTCAGTGACCATGCTTGGTTGTGAAAGTGGCAAACGAGATCTGAGGTGACAGGGTGGCAAGTCACTGTGGGTAGGGGGGAGCTCAAATGTTTCCACAAGCTATAGTAACAGCTGAGTCGAATCTGACCTCTGACCTGGAACCATTCGTGAGAATGAACGAAAATTGACAACATCAGATCAAATCTTTTCCACTTGCTATGATAGATTTCATGAGTAGAAGCTTTATGAAAAGCTGCTAAAATTTTAACCACTTCTGTGGGCGGAGAGAACCATCTTTAGTTGTCACTAAAACTGGAGAAACCAGGCAGTTAATTTCAAATTGTGTAGGTCCAGGTAAAGCTTCCCAGTGGAGTGAGAGATCAGATATGGAACGGTATCCAGAATCTTCAATTGAGGCCTTTGAAGAGGAAATCAAATCTATCTGGGCCAAAAAGGGACTATAATACTGCTGCCTTGCATCTCAATGCTTTCCTATAGAAATCTGGGCATCAAGGGGAATGGGTGGGCAGAAGTAAAGAAGCCCAGAGGACCATTGCTGTCTCAGAGCATCATTTGGTGGTTGTCACACAGGGGGGAATCATTTCAAAATGTCTGCTGTATTTAGTGTTGTGTGGGATGGCAAATAGATAGCAGCAAGAAGTACTCCAGTGACTAAATATCTTCTTTGCTATCTCTGGATTGAGAGACCGCTCATAAGCTATTAGGAGATCCCTGATGAGTCTGTCCACAAGGCAAATCAGTACCCCTGGCATGTGTTTTCCCACCAGAAAGTGATGGGAGGCTACTGCACATTGCCAGACCCTCACTGCTTCCTGACATATGGGATAAGATTTGCTTCCCACTTGTTTGTTGATATACTAAATTACTGTCATGTTGTCCACTTGGATAGACATCACTCCCTGTGAAGGCAGTCCTGAGACTCTTGCAAACATTAGGAGGACAGCCCTCAACTCCAAAACATGTCTGTGAAGATTGGTCTCATTGTCTGTTGAAAGACCTTGAATCATTCTCCCTTTGTAATACCCCAACCCCCCCCCCCCCCACACACACACACACCTAAGGGAAGATGCATCAGTGGTCACTGTTGTTACTGAGGGGGAGAGTTAGAAACTGCCTTCTTGCCCAAATCATTGGAGACTGTAACCACCACTGAAGATGCCTTTTGCATGACTCTGTAGTGATTATGGTCTTGGAAAGAGTATGAAAGCTTGAAGCAGCCACTGTAATATTCTGATGTAGAAGTGAGTGAATTCTACCATTAGAATTGAAGAAGCTATTAGACCTAAAACTCCAAGGCTGCTGAAGGTGAGTTGCTAAGTAACAGTTGTACTTCAGATTACAACATCTGGATTCTGTCCTGAGGAAAGGAGACAACAGAGATAGTGTATCCAAGTGACACCCCAAGAACACTATCTTCTGAGTTAGGGTCAGGTTGGACTTTTGAAGGTTCAGTGATATGCCCAGGAACTGATAAAGATGAAGAAGACAGCTGCTGGCTTGTTGCAGAGACTTAATTGCAGAAAGCCTTGTATCCCCGAAGTCATAGATGAGCTGCTACAACAACTATAGATTTGGTGAACACCCTGGGGGCTGTGGTGAGACCAGATGGCAGCACTCTGAGCTGTTAGTGACTGGCTCCTATCCAGAAGTGTAAGAATCTCCTGGACTCTCTCACTTTCTTTATGTAAAGGCAAGGTGCCCCACCTGGACAAGTGTATGGGGCACTGTAAATTCTTACTGGGGATAGCATCCACAACCCTTCTGGATACGGTCAGTCATTAATAAATACAGTCCTGGGTATTAACTAGAGTATCTTTGGTATTACATTGGGATGAAATGGCTAGGCTTGAAATGACCTCTGGGTCAATAGCCTAGTAACCTCCTATGATCCTAAGTGTCCTGAAGATCCAGACAGCACATCTATTCATTTGCTCTGAGGAAGGGCAGAACTGATTAGACCATGACCATTCTGAATGGATTCTTTCTGACATATATATTCAGAAGGCTACGTTCCAAAATAGGCCTGAGGTCTTTGGTTATCTTTTGAACCAAAAATAACTTGGAATAAAATTCTGACCCACTCTGGCCTGGTGGGACCTCTTGGATAACTCATTTGATAAGAGAAGCTATCTATCATAATGTGGCTTTTGCTCGGTTGTGTGGGACATCCAGCAGTGGATTGTGGGAGTGTGGAGGGGTTTTCAAAATGGTATGTAATAACCTCTGGATAGTATCACTTTTGCCCATTTGTCTCTGGTGATGGCATGATGCCATAAGGCTGGGTAGAGACAGGGGTGTGACCACCGATTACTTCCACAGTGGAGCAGTTGGGCAGATTTTCAGGAACTCTTGGGTCTCCTATCAGAGGAGGGCATGTGATATTCTGATTCTGCACACCTCCTCAGCCTTTGAACCTGTGAGTATTGAAGGTGCGACCTCTGCCACCACCGCCACTGTCAGAAGGTGAGTCAAACTGATGTTTAGACTTTCAAAGCCAGACAGAATGAAGCCCTTTTTGGCTCCTAGTCATAAGATCGTTATGCAACCTTGAACTTGACTCCAACAGCAGATAGTCTTACCATATTGCTTACATTTCTGTATTTTTTCTTTCACAGATGAGTCAAACAAGAATGACTCATCGAATGGAATACTTGTGAAGGACACTTTAAAGTTGTCCACAAAATTGTACAGGTGCAGCTAGGCATGGCACCTCATGGCTATGCCAGTCCTGACTGTCCTGGCTGCTCCATTTGCTGCATTGTTCATTAATTAGATGCATACAGAGGTTTGTAATGTTAGACATGCTATTAATAGTCTCAAGTTGTTTCTTAATGCAAAGGTGGCAAACAAAATCTGAGGTTATTTATTTATTTTATTTATTTTTTATTTTATTTTATTTTACATTTGTTGACCGGGCTAGTCTAGCTGGATATATGTCCATTTTCAGTAGAGGCCCAGGGAGATAAGCTCCAACATTAAAAAAAAAAATGAAAATAAAATACAATTACATAAAGAAATACATATGTAATATTCATATGAAAACATTAAGACTGGAGACATAGTTATGAAATATTAAAATGCAGTACTTAGAAAAATAACATCAATACCCTTGAAGATATACTCTACCAACTTTCTATCAAACTCCCACAAGAAACACTAGTCCTAGGGGACTTTAACATAGATTGGAATTCCTGTAACAATGCTAACCCTACTTCCCATATCAACCTCTTCAAACAACTTATCGATAGTCCCACTAGAACTAATAAAACAAACAATAAGGGTACCACCCTAGACTGGATTCTCACAAATAGCCCCTCGCAAACCTACCAAACAGGTATCCTTCCAGATGACCTTAATGGCCACGCACTAACCTATATCACTAGAAGCAAAACCAACCTAACCTTACCCACCACTTTCAGAACTCTACACTCAAAAAAGCAATTTAACCCTGATCAGTTTCAAGCTGAACTTTTACAATGTCGTTGGGCCCCACTAAAATATCTCCCACTCAACAAAGCAGTAGAACACTTCAATTCTACATTCCTAGCTATACTCAATCAGCACGCCCCAAGTCGCACCATTAGAACCAAAACTAAAACTGCTCCATGGCTAACCACAAATACTAAGCATAAAATAGCCCTAAGAAATAAATCTTGGCATAAATGGCGTACCACCAAAAGTCTAACTGACCACCAAAGCTTTAGAGAACTTAGAAACATTACTAAAAAAGCCATTCTATCTGACAAAAAGAACTACTACGTTCAACTTCAAAAAACTACCAAAAATGAACCAAAAACATTCTGGTCATGTATTAATAATCTGCTGACCCCAGGCAAAATAATTACACCCAACCCTCAGGATTCTGACCCTGATAATCCCACACTAACAGCCAATAACTTTAATTCCTTCTTCACCAATTCTATACAAACTCTAGCCAACCAACTATCTCCAGATACTTCCCAACTACCTCCAAATACCTTAATAAACACTATCCCTCCCCTTCACCTACAACCTGTATCTACCTCCTCTATACAATCTCTTCTCCATAAACTAAAACCTACCACCCCTTCCGCAGACAAGCTTCCTGCTGAATTCCTGCAACTAGCAGCAAAAGCCATTGCTTACCCTGTCTCTATTCTAATAAACAGATCAATAAAAGAAGGTATCTTTCTTTCAGTCTGGAAGATATCACATATTATACCCTTACATAAAAGAGGCAAATCTTATGATTTTTCCAACTATCGACCCATAGCACTTCTATCCCCCTTAGCTAAAATCATGGAAAAATGTATACATAAACAACTACTCAACCATCTCCTCCATAACAACCTTCTAGCTGACACTCAACATGGTTTCAGACCTGCTCACAGTACCACCACAGCTTTACTCTCCTTTACCAATACCATAAACTTCAACCGCAACAATAACAAACTTACATCTTCTCTTTTCATAGACCTATCAAAAGCCTTTGATATGGTAAACCATACTCTTCTTCTGCACACACTAAAATCTCTGGCCCTAGATCCCTCTTCCTTAACCTGGTTTTCTTCCTATCTAGAAAACCGTCAGCAAGCCGTACTCTGGAAAAACTCACTATCTGCTCTCCTCCCTATTTCTTTAGGAGTACCTCAAGGGTCTATCCTAGGCCCACTTCTATTTTCCATCTTTATTAACGACCTCCAATCATCAATCCCCAACACTACCTGCATACAATATGCAGATGATTCCACCATTATTTGCACTGCTTCTTCTCAAACCGAACTCCAGATTCAAACTCAATCAGCCTTCTCAACTGTAGAACAGTGGTTCTCCAATCGCTGTCTACTCCTTAACCCTAAGAAAACTAAATTATTACTCTTTTCACCGACCCGTAAATCGACTTTGTCAAATTTCTGTATTACAGCAACTGACAACACCATTATTTCTCCTGATTCCACAACTAAACTTCTCGGTGTTATTATCGATAATAACCTTAACTATGATTGTCAAATCAACAGTACAATAAAAGCAGTTAATAAAAAAATAGGATCCCTGTACAGGATAAAGCCCTTCCTCACACCTGAAGCTAGGACAACCTTAGCCCAAACACACCTTATCTCTACCCTTTTGTATGCATCCCCTATTTACACTAATCTATCTAAAAGTAACCTTAAGAAACTCACTACATCTTACCACAATATTGCCAGATTTGCCACCTCATCCCAATTCAGAACCCACCACTGTCTAAACCTAAAACAACTACACTGGCTGGAACTCCCTAACAAGCTTATTTTTCAACAACTTTTAATAGCACACAAAATTCTATACCAACCTTCTAAAACACCAGCTCTTTGTAACCTCTTGACTCCCTATATTAACCTGAAACAACTACGTTCCTCTGATAAACTACTTGTTAATATTACCAAAATTATTAATTCTGCAGGCAACTGCCTTTTTTCTTACTCAGTAGGTAAAATATGGAATAATCTTCCACCTGACATCTCCTCTGTGCCGACTCTTCCACTCTTTAAGAAACAACTATTAAGACATCTTAATAATTTCTGGCTTTGCTCTTGTACTAACCCAGACTAACCTGTTTGCACCTTACTCTATCATAAACCTTCCTTAACCACTTGGATTCCCCCCATCTACCTCAACTCTTCAATTGACAAATTATCCCTTCTCTTTGTAAATATTACTTTATTCACTTTAATATTTCCCACCTTCCTTTCTTGTATTGCTAGTAGTTAACCTCTAACTTAATCACTTTCTGATTTAGTTTTTTTTTTTTTTAGTTAGCTAAGATCTATATTATATGTGATTACATTTTATTTTTCCCATTGCATAACACATTTGTACTATGTATTTTTTGTATTTGTAAAATTGTTTTTACCTCTGGAGCTTTTCTCCCCGGGCCTCCACTGAAAATGGACATAAATCCAGCTGGACTAGCCCGGTCAACAAATGTAAAATAAATAAATAAAATAAATAAATAAACAACAAATTATTGTTATATGTGACTTACATATAATGCTATTATTATATACAGTGAATGAGGATGCAAGAAAGTAAGAAGAGGAGGCAGTTTTTTTTTTTTTTTTGATAGATAGTAGGAAGGATATATAGATCAGTGGGTGCAAAAATGAAGTGGATTTAGGGTTCAAAGGATGTGGAATTTCGTCAGGGGTCAAGAAATAAAGGTTAGTCAGGATTAGTACAGGGGCACATCCATTTTGTTTTAATGTAGAGCTTGAGTTTCTTTTTAAAGAGAGATTTTGAGGGAATACTAGAAAGTTCAGAGGGAAGTCTGTTCCAATCTTTTCCAAGTGTTAGAGAATAGGGAATCACCAGCCTTGTTGTTTGCTTTGTCAATATTTACATGAAGTTTGTGTGCAGATCTTAGGGACTGTAGGTTATGATAGGGGTAAATAAGAGTAGATAGTATAGGTGTTTTGTCAGGTTGATGAAGAATTTGATGGGCAATGCCTAGTTGATTAATTTTTAATTGCTGCTGAAGCTCTAGCCAGCCTAGTTGTTTTACATTAATACAGTGGTGGGTTCTAAATGGGTTGCCTGTGGCAAATTTGGCGATGTTGTGGTAGGAGTTTTCTAATTTCAAAATATTCTTTTTTGATAAGTTAGTAAATATGGGAGAGACATAGAGAAGTGGTGTGATAAGGTGCGAGTGGGCTACAGTTTTTCTAGATTCTGGAGTGAGGAAAGGTTTGATTCTGTAAAGAGAGCCTATTTTTTTGTTAATCGTTTTCACTGTGTTGTTTATATGGGTGTCAAAGTTAAGGTTATTGTCAATGGTAATGCCTAGTAGTTTGGTTGTAGGATCTTGTGATATAGGTGTGCCATTTTTGGATGTTATAGTTACGTCTATGTGGGGAGATTTACTGGAAGGTGTGAAGAGGAGCAGTTTAGTTTTTTTGGGGTTAAGTAGTAGACAGCATTGAGAGAACCATTCTTCTACAGAATTAAATATATGTTGTATGAGGGAGTGACGATGTGATACAGATGTGGCTGAGCAAATTAATGTAGAATCGCTCATGCATTGTATGCATGTGGCTAGGGAACTACTTGGTGGAGGTCATTGATAAATAAAGAAAAGAGGAGGGGACCCAGTATGGACCCTTGGGGGACACCAATGTTGACAGGTAGTTGGGAAGATAGAGTGGAGTTCCAGACTACTGCTTGGTGTCTATTATTTAAGTAGGACTTAAACCAGTTAAAAGGTTGGGATTCCAGAGACAAAGATTGAAGAATTTGTAATAGTATCTGGTGGTTGACCATGTCAAAAGCCTTGGATAGGTCTAGAAAAAGTGCAGAGGAAAGGGTGTTATGGTTACGATTTTTGTTGATTTTGTCTGTAAAGGAGAGGAGGGCAGTGGTGGTGCTATGGGAAGGTCTGAAACCATGTTGGGTATTAGAGAGTAAGTTATTTTTGAGAAGATGGTCAAGCAGTTGCTTTTGTATACATCTTTCCATAATCTTTGATAAGGGGGAGAGTAAGGCTATAGGGCTGTAGTTGGAGATATCAGTAGAATATCCACCCTTATGAAGAGGTAGAATATAAGAGACTTTCCAAAGTTTAGGGACATATCCCTCAGTGATGGTTCTGTTGATAAGAATGGAAATTGGGTAGGCTATAGATTTGGCCGCTAATTGCAAGTATTCTGAGGGTAATAGGTCTGCAGAGGGCGTACATGGTTTGAGTTTTTTGATAAGGGAAAGAATGTAAGTTGTTGGGACAAGTTGGAAATGAAATGGGGGAGGTGGGTTTATGTTATTAGGGGTAACAAAGGGGAGAGGTACACAATGGGAGGGAAAATTCTTAAAGGAGCTTAAGGTCAGAGCCCTGATACTGCCAAGCAGCTTGAGGACCACATGCTAGATCAGAGGGACTGAATGAACAGGTTCTGTAGTTTGTTTGTTATACTAAGCTTTCTTTAATTTGTTTTTTTGGTCATGGGTGGTTTGTAACTGCATGTACTCAGCTTCATGTGTCTCTTGAGGTAATGTGAGTTTGAGACCCCAGGATTAAGCCAATGACTTCTGACAGGAGAAGCTTTGTGTAGTTATTAGAAAAAGGCTCTATTGTCCTGTATAATGTTTGTGCAATGTGGGTGAACACAGTACAGTTTCCTGCAGTATCCTGTATGCCTACTCTAGATAATTTCTTTCAGTGTTAGGTGCTATGTACTGTAACATCAGTTTCAGAGGTTTTGGTCATTGGCTGTCAGTTTGCTACAGTTTGTCACAAGGGAGTGAGTCTCAGTCTATATACATCCAATTCATCCTACCTACCTGCCTCAAAAACACAGAGGCTTCATGATTGATAGGTATCATTTCTTTATACCAGTATACCAAAGCCTTTACATCCTCTTAGCACCATATGTCAGACATATGCTTCCCATGCAGGAGTAGGGCATAAAGGTGATGCATACATGCTCCATACTCAGAAATGAAGTGCCTCAAGAGAAAGGAGAATATGCACATCCAGAGGGGAAGAGAAACAGAAGAGAAAAAAGGCAGAATGCAAAGCCCCCTCAACCAGCCAAGGGTTCCCAACAGAAGAAAGAGAGAAAAGAGGGCAGGAGGGAGGAATTGAATACTACAGTAGTGAAAAGAAAGACATCTACTGTTAGGGTAAGATTTTACACAACTGTACTATTTCCTTCTTTATCACCATTGCAGTATTGATAACATATGGGAGATTACCAAAGCTACTGTAAAGGATGGGAGGTAGGAGGCACAGAAGAGCCCTCCACAGACCCAAGAAAGATAGCCCTGGAAAATCCTGCTCTGACTCTAGCAATGCCATTCAATTTGTAATGTTTAGTAAAGGTGTGGACCGAGGACCAACTAGCAGCTTCAAGGATGAATGGTGGGTTCAAGGATAGATGAGCAGAGATTGCTGGCAAGTGACCTATAACAGAAGAACATGCTAAGCAAGCATGGAGCAGTTCATACAAGTAAGAAAGGACCAAAGGGACCTCCACTGAGGAGGGGTCCTGGTGAAGCTTGAGACACCAAACAGAAAATCTCTTCCATTTAGCCATACAGGATTTTCTGGTAGGGGGTATCCTGGCTTCTTGCAGAACCCTAAGCACATCCTCAGAAAATTGGTAGCTGAAAGGGATAAAAACCCTGTCACTCAAACTTTCAGTTGAAGAGTGGACAAGTGAGGGTGAATGAAAGACACCTAATCTTGTGTGAGAAGATTCATATAGTGAGGTAACTTTGATGATTGCTCCTGGGCAGGTGAAAGAGAAGGGGGAACCAGTGCTGTCTGGACCAAAAGGGAGTCACCAGCAAGATTATGGGGTATTATTTTCTAATCTTCTGCAGGACACTAGGAAGTAGAAGAGGAGGGTAAGCATACAGGAATATTCCCTTCCAAGGAAATGACATGGCATCCACTTCCAAGTCAGAGGACTTGGGGGCTCTGGAACAGAAGCAAGGAAGTTGCCTGTTCAGATGGAAGGCAAAAGATCCACTTGAGAAATACTCCACCAATGTACTATGTCCAGAAACACCTTCATAGGTTCATAGGTTCATAGGTTCATACTAGGCTATCTGCCCGAGGGCATTTACAAGCCTAGCCCATAGTTTTGTGGCTTATGCCACCCCTTTAGTATGGGGAACTATACCCATTATTTTGCTGTGCCTCTGTCGAGCAGTGACACTGAGGTAATCCCTGGGGTATATCTGCGATCTCCCATCCATTGGTCAAGATTTCTCTTGAACAAGGCCAGCGAGGTGCTCTGCCTCACATATACCGGGATTTTATTCCACAGCATAGGGAGTCTTTGGGTGATGAATCTATCCCTCCAGCACGTCCTATTAATAGCCGTGTCGAGGTTTAAGTCTCCCGCCCTTGTGGCTCTGAGAAGCATATTCATCAAATCTGGGTTTGACATGGCCTTGTATGTTAGGCAAAGGTCACCTCTGAGCAAGCGAAAAACACACACTTGCCAATTGTAGGATTCAAACCCCTATCTGACTATGTTATGACACTTGAGACGGACGCATTAGCAGAGCGCGCTATTCGCATTACCTCTCTGTGAAGCATCCATTTGTGAGGTTGCATCATGGACCTGCTCAGGAAGTCTGCAACAAGGTTGCATTCTGAAGGGATGTAGACCACCTAAGGGGTTACCCGAAAAATGAGAGGTCTAGGACAGGTCTCTATGACCCTCTTTTCTGGAAACCAGAAACATTCTGGAGTAAAACCTGTCTCTTTTTGGGATTCTGAAATCGGGTGGATGGTGCCCTAATCCACAAGATCCTGCAGTACCACAGAAAAATAAGGAAGCTGGTCTGTTGGGAGCTGAGGAAGACCTGAGGAGGGGGGAAGGGATTTCCATACAATAAAATAACTTTGATGGATAAGGGGTGGAACCCAAGAGTCTGAAGTAATCTGCTGCCAGACAGGGAAAGCCTGAGAGACAGACAAACCTGGCCAAGTGGAAGGAGAGAAAATATGTTAGATGGTGGCAAATTTATCTTGTAAAGGGGACTTTTTAAGCTGCATAAGTCTGGGTGGGCTTATCAGAGAATATGCTCTTAGAAACCCTTTATCCTTTATAAGGCTGCCAAGGTTACCTACAAACAAAGCCAGATTTATAAGGATAATTTCAATGAAATTTGGATATGGAAGAAAAAAGAAATTGTGTACTCACCATAACGTTCCATCTGAGTAGTTCTACTTCATTTGTCTTCAACCTGTGGGATAACAGATCCGTATCAGATCCGAGACGGCAGTTTCACTAGCATCTGCTCCGAGCTCCAAGCACCTCCCCTTACCCATAATACGCCGCCACTACCTTCCAACCCCCATATTTAGTTTGCTGTCCTTCTTCCTGATAACCCGACCTGAAAAACACTTTATGACCTACAACTGCAGCCAACAGGCTGCACATATAATAAGGTCAGGAGGAAGGAGGGAGGGACGGTTGAAGACAAATGAAGTAGAACTACTCAGATGGAACGTTATGATGAGTACATAACTTCTTTATCTGAAGTAGTTTACTTCATTTGGTCTTCAACCTGTGGGATAGAGTCCCCAGCTACTAAACTCCTGGGTGGCCTTCATGGAAGGATATTCCAGAGCACCGCAGAACCAAAGGATACTCTCCTTCTAGAAGTCAAATCCAATTTGTAGTGAGAAATAAAGGTATGAGATGAGGACCAAGTAGCTGCAGAACAAATATCATCCAATGAAACTCTTGACCAAAAGGCCACAAAAGTAGCCATGGACCTAGTGGAATAAGCTTTCACCTGACCCAGAGGAGACATGCCTTTGTCCTTATAGACCTGAAGGATGCATGAAGAAATCCACTTAGCAATAATGACCTTGGAGATAGGTTTACTCAAAAAGGGTTTATAAAAGGACACAAAGAGCTGATCGAATTTATGGAAATTTTTGGTCCTGTGTAAATAAAAATGTAACTGTCTATGAACATCCAATAAGTGGAGTTTATATTCCATTTTGTTAGCAAAGTTAGGAAAGAAGACAGTAAATTAATGGTTTGATTAATATTAACTGGTGATGCCACCTTGGGAAGAAAAGATGGATTGGTCTGAAGGGAAACCCTATCTTTGTGAAAAATCATATAAGGAACTTTGATGGACAAGGCTTGCAGTTCTGAAACCCTTTTAGCAGAAGTGATAGCCACCAGAAAAGCTATTTTCCAAGATAAGAATTTTAGATCTGTGGTTGCAGCAGGTTCAAAAGGCGAAGCGACCAGAGCTTGAAGAACTATAGAAAGGTCCCATGGGGGAACAGGATCCTTGACAGGGGGCGTAACAGGAAAGTCCCTTTAATAAAGGCTTTACACAGTCTGGAGGAGGCTAGTGAGGCAGAATTCTCACCCACATGAAAATGAAAAATGGCAGCCAATTGAACTTTGATAGTAAAAAAACTAGCTCCCTGTTAAAAATATTGGCTAGGAAATCAAGAATGACAGAGATAGGAGCCGTGAAGGGGTCTAAACTCCTTTGAGAGGCCCAAAAGGAAAAACGTTTCCATTTGCTGCGATAAACCTTCCTGGTTGAAACCTTATTAGCAGCCACTAGAATAGACCTAACTGAAGAGGATAATCCAGGAGTCCTAGCAATCATGGGAACTGGAGAAGCCAAGCTGTGAGCTTCAAACTGTCCAGGTTCGGATGAGGAACCCCCGATGGGTGTGAAATCAGATCCTGAATGGGATCCAAGTTCCAAGGTGGAGCCAGAAGGTGAGACCAAAGGAAGGGAAACCATACCTGGCCAGGCCAAAATGGGGCAATGAGGATCACTTTGCTCCCCAGTTGACGACCTTTCTGTAGAAACCTCGGAATAACAGGAACTTGAGGGTAAGCACACAGAAGACTGGGAGGCCAAGCATGGACTAGAGCATCTCTGGGGGACTTCCCCGGCAGGGGGTTCAGAGCGAAAAACTTGCTGCACTTTGCGTTGGAAGGAGATGTGAAGTGATTGCAGCAAGGTGCCCCCACACCAGGAAGATCTGCTCCGCTACTGAAAGATTCAGAGACCACTCATAAGGCATCAGAATAGTCCGACTTAACCTGTCCACTAGAATGTTGGACCATCCCAGAATGTGCATTGTTATGAGAAAATGACCGGTGGAGATCACCCATTCCCACACTCTCATGGTCTCACGACAAAGGGGGTAAGATCTGGTCCCTCCTTGTTTGTTGATATACCAGACCACTGACATGTTTTCTGACTGAATTGCAATGATTCCCAGAGGAAGAAAGGCATGAGGGGCCTGCAACGCTAAAAGGACCACCCTCATCTCTATAACGTTTATGTGCAAGATGGTCTCTACAAGGGACCACAGGCCTTGGACTGTCCTGCCCGAACAATGCCCACACACCCAAGTTGGGAGGCGTCCGTGGGCACTGTGGTTTGGACAGGGGATGGAACAAAGGGTCAGCCCTCCAAGATCACATCCACCATAGAAGGGATGACTGACAGACTCGACTGAGTTGTACTGGAAACCACAATGGAAGTTCCAGCAGGAACCACTGTACAGCTAGTGTCCATTGTAGAATTCTCATATGTAACCGGGCGCACGGAAGATGTGTTATGGTCACCACCATTGAACCTAAGGCCCTCAACACTGATTCCGCCAATGGGAGATGAGAATGGTAGATCAGACAGACATGCATCCTCAAGTTTTGTACTCTCTCCAAGGTCAGAAAGATTTTGTACTGTAATGTGTCTATCCTTGTCTTAATGTAGTCTATCACCTAGACAGGATTTAGAAGTGATTTGGATGCATTGATTGTGATCCCCAAATGGAGGGCAAGCTTTAAGAAATAATCCCTGGTTTGACAAAGTAGACGCCTGATGGGAGCAGTGAGGAGCCAATCGTCCAGGTACAGATAGACCTGAATCCCCTGAAACCTCAGGTGAGCCGCTACTACCGCCATCACTTTGGTGAACACCCTGGGGGCTGTGGTGAGACTAAAGGGTAGGGCTCGAAATTGGTAATGATCAACTCCTAGCCGGAAGTGAAGGAACCTCCTGGAGCTTCTGTGCATCTTTACATGATAGTAAGCATCCTGGAGGTCTAATGAGCACATCCAGTCGCTCTCTTGCAGGTACGGCATGATGAACTGTAGTGTTACCATCTGGAATTTTTCTTTGGCAACTAACAGGTTCAAGTAGATAGGTCCAGAATGGGCCTTAAGTCCCCCTTTTCCTTTGGCACCAAAAAGAACCTGGAGTAGAAGCCCGATCCGGACTGATCTGGGGGGACGGTTTCGATGGCTCGTTTTTCTAGCAGCTTGGAACTTTCTTGTGCTGCTGCCTCCATTTGCGTGGGTGGTACGTCCAGGAGGTATTTGGGAGGTTTGGGAGGAACCACAAAGGGGATAGAGTATCCTCTGGATATGATCTGACGCACCCAGCAGTCTGATGTTACGGACTCCCATGCCACCAGGTGCAAGGACAATCATCCCCCGACTGCCTCCAGAGAAAAGCAGTTGGGTAATCCCTCAGGGTTGCTGTCATGGCCTGTCCGCGAAAGGTTCTCGAGACGCAAAATTTCTCGGACCCCCTCTGCTTCTGGGCTGGCATCAATTCTGTCCTCTTCTGCCTCTGGGGGAAGAAGAGCCCTGAGTGTCCCGCGAATACTGTGACTTCTGGAACTACATCTTCTTTTGCCTTCTCTGGTTCCGGGAAAAGGATTTTTGAGGGTTCAAGAAGTGGATTCCGACAGCAGACAGTGTTTTCCCGTCCTCCTCACTCTGGACTAAAGTCTCTTTGATGGTCTTACTAAAGAGTGTAGAGCCATCGTAAGGAGCTTTGGCAAAGGACGCCTTGAAAGGTTCTGAAAAATGACATAGTCTGAGCCAGGCATTGCGCCTCATGGACACGCCAGACCCAGCTGTCCTAGCCGCTCCTTCAGTGGCATGTGAGAGGAGTCACATGGATGTATTGGAGGCTGCTTTCAAAGTGGCCATCCTCACGGAGAATGAATCCCTGTCCTCCTGCGACATGGACTTGGGGGGAAACTCAGCCAGCTCCTTGACCAGGTCGCATTGGAGTCTCGTGACTTGGGCCAGGTAGTTCAGTGCCCTGATGGAAAAGGTCGCTGAAGCATAAACCCGCTTCCCTAAGCAGTCCATCATCCACGACTCTTGGTCAGGAGTATGAACCAAGGAACTCTCTTGGGCTAGTTCCTTCTTTGTGGCTGCTGCTACCACCATGGTGTCTACGGGGGAGCCCTTGTTCCATGCTGGCCTATCTGATGGTGGACTCAGGGCGTTTAGGGATTGGTTCCATGGTGTCCGGCTCCTTCAAGGCCCACAAGGTGACCAGGTCCACCAGGGGATCTGGGGGAAGGAACACCCAGGAAGTAGATGGGCCCGCGCCAAAAGCCTCTAGGAACACGGATTCGTCAGACGAAGGTTTGGGGGCGGACCAACCTCCCCATTGGCGTAGAATTTCCATGATGTCTCCAATGGAGATATCCTCGGGAGGTGACCTGGGGAACCTTCCCCATCATCTAAACTCGTATCCTCGATGAGGGACTCGGGGGAGTCCAAGTGCCTCCTCTTACACGTATGCTTGCGAGGCACATCTCCGGTGGGGCTCTCCGGGGGTAACTCGCAAGCCACTTGTTCCTCAAGGAGAACCGTCTGGGGCACCTCGAGCACGGGCTGTCCCTCTGGAAAAATGATAGCATGCATAGACTGAGCCAGGGGGTTGGGGCAAAATCTGAGAGGACAGTTAAGGGTCTCGATCCAGAAGAGAGAACCCTTTCCACCACGTCGAACGCCGAGGGAGAACAAACCTTCTGGGGAGCCAAAATGGAAGACGCTCTCCCCGGATCCGATGTGAGAACCAGAGCCGGGCCCAAAGTGGACGGAGCTCCGAGGGAGGGAACTTGGCCCGACAACATCGGAGCCGATGAAAAAGGTTCCGCTCCCTCGGATCAGACACCCAGACTCCAGCTCTGAGAGCCACTCGGATCTGAACTGGTCAGATCCGACCTGCTTCAGGCAGTTGTTGGCATCGAGGAAACAGGTACCATCAGCACCGAACCCCTGACTAAGGCCATCCTCGGATCCGAGTACTCCGAAACCAGTGGATGGATCAGAGAAGGAGAAATTGGTGTGAAAAAGGGAAGCAAGCTCCCCCCTCCAGAGGAAGAGGGGGTTGGCAGGACCCACATCTGGATCTGAGTACGAATGAACCTCCTCATTTTATCCATGTCAACTTCCGACAAGCTCAGTGTGGACCTCTATGAGGCCAAGGACTCCAACCTGGTGAGTTGAGGAACAGAGGCCCTAAATAGAGGACGTGTCTCCTCTGCCTCCGGGGAAAATCTCAGAGATCGGAGCCGAGGGGAGTCACGGTTTCTAGCCTGACTTTTGGCGGGAGTAGATGGAAGGTCTGGAGACCTTTTGCGTTTCTGGTTTAGAAGAATGTTTGTCCTTGTGCTCTCTCTCCTTCTCTCTGCCCCTTTTTCACTCCACTTCCACAGGCTTAGATGTGGGAGTTTGTGTCCCAGCCTGGGAGTGAGGAGAAGCAAGGGCATGAGAGGAAGGAGAGGTGGATGAGGCAGAAGTGCAAGATGTCCTTTGAGGGCCAACTTAGCCTTCCTGTCTTTAATAGCGCACAGGTTAAAACCTGCACAGATAGTACACTCTGTACTCAAGTGGGCAACGCCGAAGCACATCGCACACAGAGTGTGGCCATCTGCAGGAGACAATTTATAGCCACACTCAGTGCACCTTTTAAATACAGGCTTTGGATCAGCCATGACTAAACAAGAAAAGCACACTAAAGAGGGAAAAAAGGTGAAGAAAATAACCTATTTCCTAGTCACACAACCACTCACCGCACACTCAAGACACACAGAACACTGAGGGGGAGGGGAAGCAATACAGACTAACAAACTGACACTAAACTACTTAGAAAACTTTCTAACACACAACGCACCAGCGAGGGGAGGAGGAGACAGAAGCTACACTAACCACCTAGATAGAAAATATTTGCAAAAAAGTTGCTTGAAAATACAAAAACCCACTCACTAACTTGGAGCTCAGGAGATCACTATACTTCAGGCAAGCCACAGCAAACGAGATCTGGGGGTTGGAAGGTAGTGGAGGTGTATTATGGGTAAGGGGAGGTGCTTGGAGCTCGGAGCAGATGCTAGTGAAACCGCCGGCTCAGACCCGATACGGATCCGGTATCCCACAGGTTGAAGACCAGATGAAGTAAACTACTTCAGATCAATTATTTGTTTAAGATCCTGCATTACTTTAATTTTGTTTTGCAGTCTTAAACAAGTCAGCAGCAGCCATAAAGAAGAAATTTTGATTGTCCAAAGTAGCAACTAGGAGCTTGACCTTAATATCAGGTAAGGCCTGGAGATGAATCCAAAAGTGCCTCCTCATAACTGAATCTGAAGCAGCAGCTCAAAAAGATACATCAGCTGCATCATAATTACATTTAATAAAGTGACAGACAACTTGTGAAGTAGAATTCAATAAGGAGAGGACAGAAGCTTTGCCTTGAGAGTCAAAATCTGACAAACCCCCCAAAAGTTTTGACAAAAAGGCCAAAACTTACCTGGTCATATGGGTTTGATAATTTATTGACCTGAAGACCAGAGTAGCAGAACTCTACACCTTTTTATCCAGCCTCTCCATATCCCAGCTGTCTTTACTGGAAAGGAGAAATTTGAAAGAGGTTAAAAGATTGAATGGCTTGACAGCAGAAACACAGAACACACCAGGTTCTGAAGAAGAACACTTGCAAAGGTACTTAAAGGCTTCAGGCACCTTATTACATGGTCAGGCTTTTTGGGGGCTGGAGGTTGGAAATCAGGAGCCAAAGAGGCAGTTGCAAATGTATCCAGCAAGGCATCCAACATGGGGAACAGCAGGTGGTTTAGTAAATTCCATTTGTAACAGCTCGTAATACCTTTTTTGAATCTCAGAGACTTATGAGCAGTCCCACTTAAAATGTTCCATCAAGTAAACCACAGTGTCCTTAAAGAACAATTCCTAAAAGGGAGACTCAGAACTTAAGGAATCATCTTCCTCAGACCCATAGTCCAAAGAGGAGTAATTTGTAAGGAGTAAACCAATGAATGTCTAGTTCAGTAGCAGAACATTTTTATTATGAACATCAGAGTCAGTCCAATGTGTTATTAGGTACAATATTAGAGAAAGTTGTAGATAACCATTTGTATAAAAATATTAAAAATGTTTTACTGTATAAAGAAGCAGTTTATATTTTAAAATTTGATACTTTGATACCACAAGGAATGAATTTAGATTTTAATTGGAGAGTTTTACTTTAAATAATTTTGTATGTAATTAAATAATAGGATTATTGGATAATTGATTTAATGAATGTATTATAAATATATAGTGTGAAGTTTGTTCAGTATTCTCCTGTGAAGGCATCGGCCGAGACGTCAGAGGATTAAATGCTGTTTTGCTTCATTTTGGGTCACCAGTTTGTGTTTTTTTACTTCACTTTTTCCAGTTTGTAGTTTAACTGGCATTGGTCCTATGGCTAGTGACCCAAATATAAACTTGCCTAGGGTGTTTCGAGGTACTGCAGATTTGCAGCAGAGACCCATGGATAAGTATTTATCCCAACCTAATGAGAGAATGGTGAATTTGTCTTTCTACTGAGGCTGTTATTGGATCCACTAGTAATTTGCAGACCTGCACCTCAAATCTACAAGCCTGGAATAAGTGGGATATGAATTGCAGGCTTTCCAATCCATTTTCTTCTACTGAACGGAAACAACATGTACCAATGAGCATGGAAATAAAGGTACTGTGCGAGTCTCTTGAGCAATTATTTTATAAAGAGACATCTGTGTTCCTAAATGTGCAGAGTTTGACTAAGTATCTTGAATTAGAAATAACCCGCCCGTGGTTTGAGAGTATACAAAATCCAGCAACACCTTTTAATTTGGAAGATGATGTAGATTCTATCTTCCATAAAGGCAGCCCATAAATGTGCAACCGAATGGGTTGCTATACTTGTCGAGCGTGACAGGTTGAAACAAACTAATTTACAAAAGGATAACAATGTTTCGTGTAGTAATATCATGTCCAAAACAGGTCCAGAATTTCTGGATAATATCCTGAAAGATATTAATATTAAATTGAAGGGTCGTGAACAGGATATCATGAACAGAAAAAGGAATAAATTAATTAGAGATAGTAGAGATTATGACAATGGTTTGGCCTTTATTTCGAAGGCCAGTAGGAAGAATGCTAAACATCATGTGAGTTTTAAGGAAGGGAAGAGGGTGGATGAGCCATCTTTTAAAACAGTTTCATCGGGTACGGATGATAACTGTGCATATAATGGTGAATATCCGCCCTCACCACCAGCGCAAAACATTGAACAACATCAGCAAACTTTTCGGAACCAATGGGGAAATAAAACGTTCTATCAGGGTAAGAAACGGCAGCGAGAAGGACAGTTTAATCAACAGCATCAGCAATACCCCCAACAACAACACCAGCAATGGCAATATAAGAACAAAAGGGGTAGATGGTAAAGTGGACTCTTATGTGGTAAATTTGTCTGGCTACAATTTAAATATGTATGAACAGGCCGTATTAGAATGCGGCCTAAAATTTATTCCTACAGTATTACCGAGGCTTCATGATTTAAAATGTGATGTGTTCAAGTTTATTAGGAAGTTACAATTGAAGCATATGTTTAGACATAATTTGGAGGTTGTACCATAGATTTCTGATGTAAATGAGAATGTTTATTTTATGTATGATGATTTTGATGAAAAAGCTTCTGTTATTAGTGATGACAGTTTTTTTTTCCTGTGTATCTGATGAGGCTATTAATGCATATTATTTATTTGATACAAGTGGTATAGAAACAAAAAAGTAAATTCATACCTATGTTTAATTGTGTTGAAATTATACAGTTTCCAAACATGCTAAATTATTCTATTGAACAAGAATTTGTTACATTTAAAAAAAGTATGAATATTAATTATAGCTTGACTAAAAATGAGTGGTTAGCACTGCAAGCATTGGGAAGAAATGCAGATTTGATACTCAAACCTGCAGATAAAGGTAACAAATTAGTTTTGTTACATATTTCTCAATATTTAGAAATGTGCTATAATCACTTGAATGATGTGACTGTGTATGAAAAGGCACATGGGGATATGTATGAACTGGCTATTTCTGAGTATGAACAATTGCTATATAAGGGTATCAAGTTACGGTACCTGACTGAAGAAGATGTTAAAAAGAAGTTCTGTCATTATAATGCTAGTATGGCGAATTTTTATTGTGTACCAAAAATTAATAAAAGTGTTGTTAATCCACCAAGGCACCCTATTGTTTCTGGAAGTAATTATTTTTTGCATAACATAGGATGTCTTTTACATGAATTAAGGTATTACTGTTACCAGCTTATGTGAAGGATGTATCTGATTTTTTGCATAAAATACAGAATATAGGCTGGAATATAGGAGGGAAGTAAATAGTGTGGTAAGAAATAGCCAGGGAATTGTTATGGCTAAGCTTGTATAGGCCCTAGGGCCGATAGCCTAGTACCAACCTATGAACCTATGAATGACCAGATGTACTGGATTACTCTTGATGTAAAGAGTTTGTATACAAATATTTATCATGAATTTGGCCTAGAAGCAGTGAGATTTTTCTTATGGCAAGGTCCAGCAACTGAATATATAGTGGAATGTTATATTTCTGTCTTACAAAAAACTTTTTTGAATTTAGAGGAGAATTGTTTCAACAAAAACAGGGTACAGCAATGTGGGCAGCATTTGCCCCTTCATATGCCAACTTAAGCATGGGTTTGTTTGAACAAGAATGTGTTTATAGAACTTCATTTTTCCATCAACATGTTAAAAATTATAGCAGGTTTATAGATGACTTGATTTTCTTGTGTGAAGGAGGGGAAGCAAAAATTGATGAGGTTATATTGGAGTTGCAAAGTAATAGATTTGATCTTAAATTCGAAGGTATACAAATTGGAAAAAAGTATCATTTTTGGATGTAGAGGTAAATGTATCCAAGGGATAACTACATACTAAGATACATAGAAAATTTGAAGATCAAGTTAAGTACCTTAAGGCTACTAGTAGCCAAACCCCCCCCCCCCCCACACACACACGAAAGAAGCACTTCCCATTGGAGAATTCACTAGGTTGCAGAGATTATGTAATGATACAGAAGAATTAAAACAGGAAATTCAAAGAATGCATAATATGTTCTACTCTACAGGGTATAGCCAGCAAATAATAGACAAAGCTTATTATAAAACTAATCAGCTTAATACACAGGAATATAAACAAGATAGAGATATAATAAGTTATGACAGTAATATAAAATAAAATAATTTAGAGATTTACTTTATCACATTATATAATGTTTTCAGTGATAAGGTGATTGCTATGGTGAAATATTATTGGAATGTTTTAAAAAAAATCTAAGGAGGCAAGAGATTGGTTACCAGATAATTTAAAACTCTCCTGTAAAGTAAGGAGAAATATTAAAAGTTTCTTAGTTAAAGGTAGGTTGGTTAAAGCAGAACTTAAATTTTATGATGCACCAACCGCAGTTGGTACTGAAATCTGTGGTAAATGTAAAGCATGTGAGTATATAGTTACAGGGTTTGATAATATAAATGGTAGAAAATTTGATAGTAAAGCAAATGTTAGATGTGATACAGAGGGCATTATATATGCACTTAAATGCCCTTGTAATAAGTTTTATATTGGGGAAACGAAAAGGCCTTTTAAAGTTAGATTACTTGAACATATTAGAGACATTTAAAATGCTAAAATGTCTAGTTCAGTAGCAGAACATTTTATTATGAACATCAAAGTCAGTCAAATGGGTTACTAGGTACAATATTAGAGAAAGCTGTAGATAACTATTTGTATAAAAATATTAAAAATGTTTTACTGTATAAAGAAGCAGTTTATATTTTAAAATGTGATACTTTAGTACCACAAGGAATAAATGTAGATTTTAATTGGAGAGTTTTACTTTAAATTATTTTGTATGTAATTAAATAATAGGATTATTGGATAATTGATTTAATGAATGTATTATAAATATGGAGTGTGAAGTTTGTTCAGTATTCTCCTGTGAAGGCATCAGCCGAGACATCAGAGGATTAAACGCTGTTTTGCTTCATTTTGGGTCACCAGTTTTTGTTTTTTTACTTCAGTTTTTCCAGTTTGTGGTTTAACTGATAATTTATTGACCTGAAGGCCAGATTAGCAGAACTCTACACCTTTTTCTCCAGCCTCTCCATATCCCAACTGTCTTTACCGGAAAGGAGAAATTTGAAAGAGGTTAAAAGCTTGAATGACTTATAGCAGAAACACAGAACACACCAGGTTCTGAAGAAGAACACTTGCAAAGGTACTTAAAGTTTTCAGGCACCTTATTAAATGGTCAGGCTTTTGGGGGGGCTGGAGGCTGGAAATCAGGAGCCAAAGAGGCAGTTGCAAATGTATCCACCAAGGCATCCAACATGGGGAACAGCAGGTGGTTTAGTAAATTCCATTTGTAACAGCTCATAATACCTCTTTTGAATCTCAGTGACTTATGAGCAGTCCCACTTAAAATGTTCCATCAAGCAAACCACAGTGTCCTGAAAGAACAAATCCTGAAAGGGAGAATCAGAACTTAAAGAATCCTCTTCCTCACACCCATAGTCCAAAGATGAGGTCATTTGTAAGGAGTAAACCAATGATTCATCTCCTGAATCCACCTCATTATCAGAAGATTCAGGTTCCCTAGTCCTTTTGGCTGGAGTAGATGACCAAGGAGAAGCAGTAACAAATAACCCCTGAGACGGACTCAAGTCCATCAGGGCATTGAACAAACTCTGGGTACAGTCCTCCCATTCCCTCTGGGGATCCTTAGTATTTGGAGAATTATGTTTAGTTTTCTGCTTCTTCTTTAGTGGGATGTCAGCTTGGACCAACCTAGGGGGCTCAGAGCCATGCCTAGACTCAATATCGGTACCAGGAACCTCTTCTTTAACAAGAATTTGGGAAATTCCTCTAGGCCCTTTGGAAATGATCAGCCATGGTTCCCCCTCAACACCCATAGCGGGTGTTTGCATTGCCTCAGAGGATGTGAAAGAAGCCCTTCCCCTGCTAACCTCAGACAGGGTTGCAGCAGAGGAAACCGGCATTGGCAGCAGATGGTCTTCAGGATCTTCATCCACCTTGAGAGAGATGTCTGGTGGAGGCAGGACAGCAGCAGAGTCAGACTGAGACTTTTTGGCCTTCTTTTTAAGAGACAACTGTACCTCTGGGCCAGTGAATTTGGCCATGGTACCCTGGATCACAGTTTGAGATGCTGATTCTCAAGATAAATGGATAAAGAAGACAGATGGCTGCAAAGAGTTTTAGGAATAAAAGCTTGGCACTAGGTATGATCACCTAAAGCCCCTAGGTAGAATAAACACTTTTCATGACAACCTTTATGGAGAATCTTCCTCCCACATTGACATCTTTCCTTCTTGAATGACATGAATCCTAAGTACACAGAGAAAAGAAGGAACCCCAAGGGGCACTTATCTGTAAATGGCTCATTAGAAACCAGTTCAGCTTAGGGCATTTAGACTGATCTTCAACTGTAGCATTTAGACTGCTGGCAAAGTTCTGAGTATGCAGTGTGCGTACGTCACCTTTATGCTTTAAGCTAGATGAACCATGGGTGGTCCACATGAAAGGACATTTTGGAGTACTGCGGAGCCAAAAGCAGCTCTGTTCCTAGAAACCAAATCCAATTTGTAATGAGCAATAAATGTATGAGCATTGGACTGAGTGGCAGCTGCACAAATGTCATCTATGCAAGCTCTTGACCAAAAGGCTGAGGATACATCCATAGACCTTGTGCACTGAGCTCCAGGAGGCTTAGACAAGGCCAGCCCTCTTTTACTATATACACAAAAGAGATGCAATCAGTTAACTATTTGGCCAGTGCAACTTTGGAAACTGTCTTACCCAATCTGTTAGGTGAAAAGAATGCAAACAACTGGTCAGTCTTCTAGAAATCTTTGGTTCAATGGAAATAAAACCAGAGCTGTCCATGTACATCCAAAATATGGACCATGTTGTGATGCCCCACCACTGGCCCAGTAATCAAGGAGCCTCAGTCCTCACCACTGGTAAAAGTGGGGGGCGTGCACTGGGAGGCTGGCAGGTACACACACAGTATTTCCAGATGATGGTGTCTGCATCAAGTGCAATTTCTCTTAAGAACACACAGAGACCACAGACAGTCCGGGGGTGGTTTCTCCATCATTGCAGAACAGTCTCAAATGAACAAAGAAAAATATCTAAACTAAATTAAGCTTTGCTATACTCCTGACTATCTCTAACAGAGTTACCATAACCTAAGACCTTACTTATTAGACAGCAAGGCAGATATGGTGAGTCGATCTTGATCTTGATGTTGTCAGTTCCAAAACAGAATGCTGCATCTCACCGTCTCAGTCAGAGACTTCTTAAATTAATATCTGAAATATTACTGCTGGGATAGCTTGCAGATTGACATCATTTCTTGCCATCTGACTCTATCCCAGGTGAACCCCCCACTACTGGAATCTGTTAGTATTTAGCCTCATAATCATCAGCCCCTTTTCCCCCATTTTTTTTCTAAATGGGGTTGGGGTATTGTGTTAACTGTCACCATCTCTCTCGATTCAGTGCCACACTTCTGTCCTTCTTCAACAATCATGCCTGACTATCGCAAATCTTCTTTCACACAATCCATCCACCTCTTTGCTGGACATCCTCACTTCCTCTTACCTTCTTCCTGTCTGTCCCAAATCTTCCTCACCAGATTGTCTTATACGTTTCTGCACATGTGTCCAAACCACCGTGATCTGTTCTTTATTATCTTTTCTGCAATCACAGCTAATTTGGCTTCTGCGTTAATGTCCTCATTTCTTCGTCTGCCCCACAGTGTGCATCCTGACACCCTTCTCAGGCACTTCATTTTCTTCACCTCTACCTTCTTCAACTTCAACTGTTCTGCCTTTACTGCCCAGGTTTCTGTACCATACAGTAGTACTGGTTGCACCACTGTCTTGAACACCTTATTTTTCAGCTTCTTTGGCATTCTTCTGTCAGACTACACTTGACACTCTATGCCAGTTGGCTGCAGCCCTTATGATTCTAGCTCTGACCTCTTCATTCAGACTTCCCTTCTCCTCAACCACCCCTCCCAAATACCTGAAGCTGTTTACCTGTCCCACTGTCTTCCCCTCTATCTCTATTCTCTATTCTCAGCTTCTTCTGATTTCCCCAGTTTGCTGCCATTACCACAATCTTATATGTGCTTAGTTTCATTCTATGTTGCTTCAGTTTTGCATTCCATTCTCCTATCCTTTGCTGAAGTTCTAGCTCAGAGTCTGCCTGCAATGCCACATTGTTTGCATACAGCAGCTTTGTTGATCTGTCCCCTCCGACCTGTTTGCTAATGTAGTTCATCACCAGAATGAACAGCAATGGGCTCAGAGCTGAACCCTGGTGTACACCCAATCCCACTGGGAACCCCTCTTTGAGGATGAACACTGTTCATACTTGAGTCATTGGGTCCTTGTACATAGCCTGCACTAATTCTACCAATGTTTCTGAGACTTCAACCCACTGCAGTACTGCCCAGATCAGCTTTCTTGGGACCTTGTCATATGCTTTCTCCAAGTCTAGGAATGCCCAGTTGGACTGTCTCTTCATCTCTATCGTCTTCTCAAGTGTCTGTCTCACTGCAAACATCGAGTCAATTGTGCTGCATCCTGATCTGAATCCGAACTGCTCATCTTACATTCTACTACTCTGCGTATCCATTTAGCAGTCACCCTCTCCAGAACTTTCATACAGTTTGATAGGAGTTTGAAGCCAAGTACTGCCCACAGTTGTGGATGTCCCCTTTGTTCCTGTACAATGGCACAAGTATGCTTATTCTCCAGTCATCTGGGGTACACCTTTGTCTCCACACAGCTAATAGTATCCTCAGGAGCCATTTCTCCCCTATCTCACCCAGCATCTTTATCATATCTGCTGTGACCTCATCTGAGCCTGCTGCTTTCCCTGACTTCATTTTCTTTAGTGCTGTTCTTGTTTCTTCTAGGGTGGCACCTCTTCTTCTCTCATCGTAGGCTGTATCTGGGGCAGTACAACTTCTGTGGGGTTTTCTTCATTCAGAAGCTGCTGGAAATACTCCTTCCATCTGCCTTTGATGTCCTGTGGACTGGTGAGCAGGTTGTTGCTGGCATCCCTTATGAAGGGTGTCTGACTATCTTCTTTATCTTTCTGTCTTTGCCTTGCAACCTGATACAGTTTCATTGAGCCACTTACTGAATCACTTTCCAGAAGTTGGTAGAGTGCCTCCAATGCCCAAATTCTTTGCTATTGCAACTTCTTTCTTAGCTTCTTTGTTAGCCAACCAGAAATCATTCCTAGCCTGGTCAGTCTTTTCTATCTCCCACTTCTTCCTGCACTCCTCCTTTCTTTTGATGACTTCCTGGACTTCTGCATTCCACCACCAGCTTTCCTTATGTACCTTATTTCCATACCTGACTCAGCCACATATCTTTTCTGTAGTCATAACACGTGCTGTTTTTAGGCACTGCCATTCTTGTTCAACTCCACCTATTTCCTCCTCTTCTTGGGGTGCTAGAGCCCTGAATAATTCCTTGAACTGTTGTACTTTCTCTCCAGTCAACTTCCAGGTTTTCAGCCTGGTCTCTGTTGACTGTAGAGCCTAATCTGACCACTGCTTGCAGCTGATTGTGGCAACTAATGTTTATGTTGTGAGCTGACTGTTTTTCTGGGAATGACTTTGCAATCATGGATTCTACCCCAGTGCCTTTTCCTTACTAGGAGGAAGTCTACCAGAGTTGCATGTTGGCTACTCTTGTACGTGATCTTGTGACTGTCTCTTTCTGAACCATGTGTTGTCTACTATCAAGCCATTTGCCAGACAGAAGTTTAGAATGGCTTCTACTTCTTTATTCCTGTTGCCCCACCCATGTGAACCCAGGCAGTCCTCATGTCCTGTGCTGTCTGTCCCGATATGTGCATTCAAGTCACCCATTATCAACACCAATTCATGTTGTCCTGCTTTATCTAGTAGGTCCTGTAACTGCTGTCTGAATGCACTCTTTTCCTCACTATCACAACCCTGATGTATCACATCTACCTGTGAAAATACACAGACAAGGGCTTTCCTCAGATATCTGATGGCTGCTGAAGTCATAAAACAATAAAACACTTTCAGTACAATACAGAAAGTTACCTAGTTTTAGAGATTGTTTCTCCTTGCTAACATAAAATAATTTAATTTCAGCTATTTGTCTGAAATTTACTAGACTGAGGTTAACTTCCTGTATTCCAGTTTCCACTGTTAAAATACATACATTTACACAGTTACAATAGTGCATGTACATTTCTATTCTTTTCAGGTAGGGCACACTGTGGATCCATTTTAAACACAAGCATTTTGCAAACCCTTTTCAACACACATCTGTACAAACAAGTCTGATATACACGGAACATACAGTTCTAATACAGTTGTAACACAAGCATCTTACACAAATCATTTCGATATTCACCAATGACATATAATGATTTATAAAATTCCAGATAGCTCTGCCAGCAGTATCTCCTTTCGTGACACATGTACTCTCCCTTGTTTGAAAAAATTTTGAAAGAAATCTGGGAGGTTACTGGCTTTCTTGATATTAGACTCAGAAGCTACATTAGGCAAATAAGCTGGGTTGGTCCATAAGGAAACACCGTCTTTGTGGAAAACCAAGTAAGAAGGTTTGGAAGATAAAATCTGGAGTTTGGATACTCATCTAGGTGATGTAATAGTGACTAGAAAAATGTTTTTCTAAGACAAAAATTTAAGGTCTGACCTGGCTGAGGGTTCAAACGGGCCTTGGGTCTGACCTTGAAGCAAGATAGTTAAATCCCAAGGAGGAGTAGGATCTTTTAGTGAAGGTCTAAGTAAAAACAAATCCTTTGAGAAAGGTTCTGTATAATTTAGAAGAAGCTAAGAAAGAATTATTTTCACCTAGATGGAAATTTGAAATGGCAGCCAACTGGACCTTAATAGATGAAACGTGAGTCCCTTCATTGAAAATTGAAGCTAAAAAGTCAAGTGCAGCTGGTTTAGGGGCAGAAAAGGGGTCCATCTTAAAAGCCCAGAACACAAATCTCTTCCACTTACTTTTGTAAGTCTTTCTAGTAGAAGCTTTTTGGGAAGATAGCAAAATATAACAGACCAGGGAGAAAAGCTTGAGCTATCTAACAATCAGTGGAACTGGAGAAACCATAAGGTCAGTCTGAGGCCTGTTATGTCCGAATGAGTCATCCCTGTCGGGTGAGACAGGAGGTCTGGATTGGGATCCAGTATCCATGGCATATGTAGGAGATGGGGCAGAGGAAGGGAAAACAAATTTGATGAGGCCAAAAGGTGCAATGAGGATGACTATGCTCTTTAACTAGTATGGTTTCTGTAGAAATTTGGGGATGAGAGGTAATGGGGGGATAAGCATAGAAAAGACTGGAAGGTTAATTGTGGACTAGAGCATCTCTCAGTGACTCCCCCATTGGAGGAAGCAGAGCAAAGAACCTGCTGCACTTGTTCAGGAGAAAAGCAAAAAGGTCGCAGCATGGCTGGCCCCATTGACAGAAAATTCTTTCCACCACTTTGACATTGAGAGACCACTTGTGAGGCATCAAAATGGATCTGCTTAACTTGTTTGCAATCACGTTGACTTTCCCCTGGTATGTGTGTTGCTATGAGAAGGTGCTGGAAGAGATCACCCATTGAGACACTCTCAATGCTTCTCGACATAGTGGGTAAGATATGGTTCCCCCTGTTTGCTGATGTACCAGAGAACAGACATATTGTCTGGCTAAATAACAATTGTCCCAGAAGGGAGAACATCTTGAAAGTTCTGCAATGCTAAGAGTACTGCTCTCATTTCTAGATCACTGATGTGCATCTTGGCCTCTTCTGGGGACCCCATACCTTGGACTGTCCTTTTCAGGTAGTGCCCCCCCCCCACCCCAGTTGGGAGGTGGCTATGGGAAAGAGAAGAACAAATGGATGGCCTAGGGAAACTCTGTCCAAGTGAAGCCACCACAGAAGATATTTTTTGCAAGACAGTGATCTTGACAGGGGTGGACAAAGGTTGCTGAAGAAGAGATCACAGTACTGATAGAGTCCATTGCAGAATACGTATGTGAAACCTTGCTAAAGGAACTAGAGTGATAGCTGTTGCCATGAATCCTAAGGCTTATAAGATTAGACGTGCTGACAGAGATGTGTGCAAGAGCACTTTCATGACCTGGGATCCAAATGTCTGAATTTGTGTAGGTGGAAGACAGGCTATCCCAGTAACAGTGTTTAGAAGAGCACCTATGAACTCCAGACAAAGCATGGGTGTGAGTTGAGACTTGCTGTAACTGACTGTGATGCCTAGATGAAGACACAACTGGAGCAAGTAGTCCCTTGCCTGCAGAAGCAGATGAGAGATGAGGCAGTTAGGAGCTAATCGTCTAGATAAGGAAACTATCAGAACCCCATCAGTCTTAGGTGAGCTGGTACCACTGCTTTGCATTTGGTGAATATCCTGGGGGTTGTGGTGAGGCCAAAAGACAGTGCTCTGACTTGGTAATGACTGGCTCCCAGCTGGAAGCACAGATATCTCCCTGAGTATCTGTTCACTTTAGTGTGATAGTACACATTCTGAAGATCTATTGAGAACATCCAACTGTTGTTTCACAGTAGAGGCAAAATGGACTGAATCGTTACCATCCAGAACCTTGAGTATTTCACATATTGGTTTAACCTGCTGAGATCCAGGAAGGGTCTCAAGTCCCATCTTCTTTGGCACTAACAAGAATCTGGAGTAAGTTTTGGATCCTGTCTGGTCTGGGGGGGTCCTCCTGGATTACTTTTTTCTGAGCAGCTTCTCTATTTCTAATGCTGCTGTCTCCCTCTGACTGGGCGGATCATTGGAAATTCTTTTATTTCTTGCAGTGAGGAGGCTGGGAAAAGGATATGATATAACTTCTGGATATAATTCTCTGCACCAAAGAATCTTTTGCGATGGATGCCCAGGCTTTTTGGTGCAAAGACAAATGCCCCTGACTGCCTCCAGAGGGCAGCAGTTGAGCCATCCTTTCAGGAGAGCTGGAAGGTTTGCCTAAGAAGGAATTCCAGAAAACCTAGTTCTGTGGCCCACCTCTTCTGCATGGATAGCATCTTCCTTTAGATATCTCCTCTCTGCCTCTGAGAGAACTATCTCCTCATGAGTCTTGGAAAAGACCCTGGGATTTGTGGAACCACATCCTTCTACCTCCTCACTGATTCCAGGAAAAAGGCCTTTGAGGGGAAGAAAAATGTACCCCTATGGCAGACAAGGTAAAATTTCTATCTTGCTCACTTTTGGAGTGCATTTTTTTTTTTTACTTTAGGGCCAAATAAGGAAGATTCATCAAACGGAGCACTGATGAATGAAGACTTGAAGGGCTCCACAAACTTGCACAGGCACATCCAGGAATGTCTCCTAATGACTATCCTGAACCCACTGCCTATGAGGTATCTTCTGCAGCTAGGAAATCTGCCTCATGAACGCATTAATTATAGATTAAAGGGTGGCCAGTCGTGAAGTGACTATATTTTTATTTTGGTCCTCCACATATAGACACCCAGAAAGAGATCTGGAGAGCTCCTTAATCAAATTCCTTTGCAATCTCATGAAATATGGCAAGTAATTCAATAACCACAGAGCAAAGGTTTCTGAAGCATAAATGCCCTTACTGAATCTGTCCAAGGCCCTAGATTCCCTGTTAGGGGGATGGAGAGAAGAGCTCTGTTCCTCAAGCTCTTTCTTAGTGGTGGGTGCCACAACCATGGCATCACCTGGGACCTCTTGCTCCAGTGTGATCTGTAATTTGGAGGGACTGAGAATTTGGGTGTTTATGGAAGGGGTTCACAGTATCCAGTTTCTTCCATGCCTGGCATGAGACGGTGCCTATAATTTCATCAGCCAGGGGGCTTACACAAGATGAAGCCAGGCCACACCTGAAAGCCTTCAGGAATACCAACTCCTCTTGGGAAGGGGTTTCGGAAGACTGACAACCTTTTTGATTTAGGAGTTCAAGAATGTCTCCAAAGGAGACGTCTTCAGGTGGTGATCTGGGGGACCCTTTCCCTTCAACCAAATTGGTGTCCTCAGTGACAGAGTCCTGAGGGGAATCCAAGTGTCTCCTTTTACACGTTCTCTTCTGAAGGACCTCATTAGTGGGATGTTATTGTGAGGTATCAGAAGTGATAGGGGATTCTTGAGGGACTGACTGGAGACTTAAATGGGCTGGCTGTCCCAGTGGAATAAAAGATTGAGGCTCAGAGTGAAGACCTGAAGGTGGTAAAATTATATGATCCAATGGGGGGGGGGTAGGGATGCCCTTTCTCTAGGTAAAGAGTAAGCCCTCTCCACAATCTCAAACGCAGAGTGCCTAGGGAAGACTGAAGTTGGAAGTTGCGGAGCTGACATTTCCTGCACCACTGACCACTGAATCCCTGTAAGCCCACCACCAGAGGATGAAGTCAGACCCAAGCTGTCCCGAGCTGAAGCTCCAAGGGGCACGGACCATTCTTACAACTTTGGAGTCGACCCTGGTCCCCTGAATCCGGTGCCGACACTTCGGCTCTGAGATTCCTCCTACTGCAAAAGACTCAGAGCTGAATGACTTAGGGAAGTTACTGGAGTCAAAGAATGAGCTGTCTTTGGATCTGATAAGGTCACCCTCAGGGATCTCAGATCCGGGGGCTCTGAAACCACAGGCTGGATCAAAGAAGAAGAAACTAAAGGAGAACTGGTCACAGGCAAGCTCAAAGATATGATGGGAGACAGAGCTGGAATTACCCTCATCTGGATCTGACCTCTGAAGAATTTCCTCATCATCTTGTTCACTTCAGCCTCAAACAAACTCCTGGAAGATCTGAGTGAGGAGAAAGTGGATAGTGGCTTTGAGTGCTTACATGGATGTGGATACTCCTGCAAAAATGGGGAAGGGAGTCAAGAAGATATTGGATCTGAGGAACGAAGAGGTGGCTGGATCCGAGGCAATTTAGTTTTCAAAGCAGTAGAATCTGTAGTTGTCTGATCCGATTTTTTTTTTTTTAATATTTTTAGAGGTGGCTTTGAGGATAGAGCCAAAGAGACAGTAGGATCTGAAGATCTCTTTATAGACTCTTTGACTTTGAAAGTTGAAGTGGGCTTCCCTTTGTCAGATTTTTTTAGAGGGGGTTTGAACCCCAGCTGTAATAGAGGAACAAGAAGGATAACGAAGAAGACCCTTCAAAATTAGTTTGTTGCATCCATCTGTGAGTGCCCTGGTACTGAAACCAGCACAAATAGAACAATCTACATCTAAATCGGAACAATAGGCGCATTCTCTTTGGATATCTGAATTAGGTATTTTGTGCCCACAGGAGATGCATTTCTTGAAGCCAGTTGGTTTGTCAGCCATCCTTTTGTTCTAGTTCTAAAAAGGGAAAGGCACATAACTACAAGAACAAAAATTATATATTACTTTTACTTTGTAATAAAAGGCAAGAAAAGCTATCAACAGTGGTAGTCAAGGGTATTCTAAAATGGGTATGAAGAAAATAAGAAGAAAGCCGAACTACCAACAATGGTATTGGAAGGAAATATTGGGGTCTTGGTAAAAGTCCAAGAAGAAGGATGACCCTAATAAAAGACTGGAATAAAGGGAGGCAGATGAATAATTCAGGGTATAGCCTACTGAATGAAAAAGTTGAAAAGACTGTTTTACCCTGAAAAACACCAATAGCTCGAGAATGAGAAGATCTGCTTCTGTAGCGATATGGCGATAAACGACATCTTGGATATGTTAGACTGGCGGGACATTATGAGTAAAGGCAGGAGCTCAAGAGTTTGGATCACAGGATCTGGAAGAAGTGGCTGAGTCAGATCCAAAGCCCATCAGTTGAGGAATGAACGAAAATGGCATCAGATACTGTGTTTATTTTATTTTTTTGGTGCTGGCAAAGTATTTTAAAGTGTTTTTTTTTTTTACTGTGCTTTTCTGTAATAAAAAGTTACTTTTAATGACTTCTGTCAGCAAATAAGTTTTTGATAAATGGGAGTACTGTCTACCATATAATTCATTAATTATATTATTTTAGTGTATCTGCTATGAACAGTTATTCCTTACATATTTTTATGCTGCAGGAAGCAATCCATGTAGACTCAAACTTTCACGATGTGCCTTAAAAAATATACAATCGTTTGACTCATAGTTTAGTAATAAAATTCAAAAGTTGTAATGGCATTACATTATAGACATTCTCGTGTGTTACAGCTCACCTTTGCTAGTTGTCTTACAGGCAGACCTTGTGTCATGTTAATCTGTGAAAATTCCTGAGGCTCAGCTGTGGATGTTTCTGTCTAAAAAAAAAAAAAAACGCTTAAAAATTACATGCATCGGTCTGAGGCTTAAATAATGAAGTCAGTTAAATAAGCTTGTGTTTTCAATAACAATTATTGGGACAACAGTTGCTCTACTCATCCATCTCCCCAAAACATATACACACACATATCAACTGAAGAGCTATAGTCTTGCATTAAATCTCACTTAAAGGCCAGACTGCTTGCTCTCTCAGCTGAAGTATACTGCCTGTACTCCAATATACATTTCTATGTTTCAAAGTTCCATGCGGTTTAATTTCTCCAAGACATTTGGGTTTCTAATACCATGATGGGAATGGACCCTATTCAAAGTAAAAGTATGATTAAAGTTTGTGAAATTAGTATTGTTTCAATCTTGCTATGAGGTGTGACAAATGAAATGTAAACTGCAAACATGAACTGTGGTAATATTTTCCCTAGAAAATTATTATTCTATACAGGAAGAAATGTTTGTTTACACATCACTTTTTGAAAATTCAGAAGGCAAATCTCATCCACATTTTATTTTATTTGAATTTGTTTACTAGGGTGGGGCATTGATCTCCATGGACCTTTTGCAGACTCAGGCAAGGAGTACTGTTTGGTTAAGTGACTTGCTAACAGTCACACAGCTAGGCAATAGAGACTGTGGGAATCACAACTTGGACCACTCCTTAGTCCTCTGCACCAACTGCCTGACAATATTTTGTGTGTACATTTACATTTATTAGGAAATGTCAAAGCTTCTGCCTCATGGTTGTATTTCTTGCTGCTTCTGTTATACATTTTACCTAGGAAAACTCTTCCTTTCTTTTTCACATTTTGCTGTACAGAATCTGCAAAACACGTCATGGTATCTTAGGTAGATATAATGCTAGCAGTCGGCAGTTTGATGATTATGGCTGCTGTAAGAACACCTCTTATAAATTCTTGATGAGCAGGGCTTTTAAAACATGGATTCTACCTGACCAATTTTCTGGCTGTCTTCAAACTCAGTATCCAGCATTATACACAGAAGCTCTGAAAATCTCCTTCTAACTCCCTACCAGTATCTGTCTTTGACCAAACTGATACTATACAGGAAATTCCTTTTCTAAACTAGCATTTATTTTACACACACACACACACACACACACATATATATATATATATATATATATATATATATATATATATTTAGAAGTTATGTACTTACCATAACTTGGCATCTGTGTTGTCCATTTTAATTTTTAGTCACAAATGGGTCTAGGATACAGTCCTTGGATTCAACGTGGCTGCATCTACAAGACTTTGGATCCAAATCTTGAGCTTCTCTCTCTACCCATAATGCCTTATTCCATCCCAACTCCTCAGATCACGTTTGCTGCCTTACCCATATTGTGTTACAGAGACAGAACAGACACAGGGAGAGACTGAGGCTCAAACCAGGAACATAATGGTTCCAATATCATCCAAAGATCTTTCTAGGAGTGACAGGGCTAGGTGATGGCTTGGAGGGAATGTGAGGAAGAATGAAAATGGACAACACAGATGCCAAGTTTTGGTAAGTACATAACTTCTAAATCTGATGTTGTCCTTTTCATTCTTCCTCATGAATGGGTCAAAGTCCCCAGCTAAGTAACTCTCCGGAGACCCTCAAGGAATAACATGCTGGAGCACTGACGAACCAAAGGAAGTTCTGCTTCTAGAAACAGTGTCTAATTTGTAATGTGTAACAAATGTATGAGTCTTTGAACAAGTGGCGGCAGCATGGATGTTGTCAATCGAAGTTCTTGAGGAAAAGGCAGATGAGGTCGCCATAGCTCTAGTGGAGTGAGCTGAAGAAGGATGAAGCAACTCCAAACCTTTTTGAGAATAAATCAGTGAAATACAATCTGTAATCCATTTGGCTAGAGTAATTTTGGAAACTAGTTGACACAAGCAGGTAGAGGAAAAGGACAAAAAGATCTGATCAGACTTCCAGTACAATTGTTTTTCTGGAAAGATACAAATGTAATTATCTGTGAACATCAAGCAGGTGCAGCATATGCTCACTTTAATTAGTAAAATTTGGAAAGAAAACTGGTAATTGAGTGGACTGGTTAATGTTAGCCTCCATAGCCACTTTAGGCAGAAAGGAAGGGTTGGCTTGAAAATACACCTTGTCCTTAAGGAAAATAATGTAAGGAGGCCTAGCCAATAAGGCCTGAAGCTCAGAAATTCTTCCTGCTGAAGTGGTTGCTACTAAAAATAAAGAAGTTATGTACTTAATACAATGTTCTATCGGTGTTGTCCATCTTTATTTATCCTTGACATATGGGTTTGGTTCCAAATATCGGAACTGACTCGGCCGTTACTACAGCCCGCGAGAACCAAAACCTCTCAAGCTTAAGTCCTACCCAGAATGCTCCTCTCCAATTTACTTCAGATTGAGTTTGCAGATAGAAAAAAACAGAGGGTACAATCCTAATAACAACTTTATAGAGACCATATCTGGTGTTACATATGAAAAAAATGCATAATTAGGACCATAATTTGTTCCACCAAAAGGCCTGAATGGAAGGGGGATGGAGGGTAGGAAGTCAAGGATAAATGAAGATGGACAACACAGATGGAACATTATGGAAAGTACATAACTTCTTTATCTGATATTGTCAAGCTTCATTTATCTTTGATATATGGGACAAAGTCCCCAGTTACCTTAGATTTTGGGAGGACTAATGTAAGGATATTCCTGAGCACCATAGAACCAAATTACACTCTTCCCGTAGAGACCAAATCCAATTTATAATGAGTAATAAAGGTATGTGGGGTAGCCCATGTCACTGCTGCACAAAGATCGGCCATGGAAGCCTTAGAATGAAAAACTGATGAAGCAGCTATGGCTCTAGTAGAGTGTGCCTTAACAGGCCCAGGTAATTCAACTCTTCTCTTGTTGTATATAAAGGATAAACAATCCTTTAGCCATCTAGATAAGGTAACCCTGGAGACTGGCTTGCCTATTCTAGCTTTTGAAAATAAAACAAACAGTTGGTCAGATTTCCTTATGTCTTTTGTTCTATGAAGACAGAAGCACAATTGTCTATGAACATCTAATAAATGCAAATGGTATTCGCCTTTGTTTGAGAAATTGGGAAAAATACTGGTAAACTGATTGCCTGGTTGATATTTGTTTCTGACACCACTTTTGGTAAAAAGGAAGTTTCATTCTCAAGGAAACCCTGTCTTTGTGAAATATCAAATATGGTGGTTTAAAGATAAAACTTGAATTTCTGAAATCCTTCTGACAGAAGTAATTGGTACCAGAAATATAGTTTTCCAAGGTAAGAATTTCAAGCTGCAGTTGGCAGCAGGCTCAAAGGGGGAATGCACTACTGTCTGTAACACTAAGTTTAGATCCCAAGGTGCAAAAGGATCCTTATATGGAGGTTTTAATATCAAGGTCCTTTTTAAGAATAAAAAAGGAAAATAATAAAAAAGCCGGATGACCTTGGTCAGTCGCTTCACTTTAATATAAAACAAAAAAACCCAATAACTAAGCGCTTTCGGCAGGTACAGAATCTGGCTTCTTCAGAGTCATTTGGTTGAACAATAAACAGAATTTTAAATAGCAAACCACAATGTCAAGCACTAATCAAGTATAATAAGAAGTTATGTCTTACCATAACGATCCATGTGAATTGTTCATCTCGCCTTTGTTCTTACACACGGGTTCGGAGCCGATCCTCGGCTCCGAGACAGCCGCATCACTAGCTCGCATCTTTGAGAAAGCTCGAGGCACAGTAATATCCCATGATCCTCCGGTGCTAACCCTCAGATCTAGTTTGCTATACCAGAAGAATCCCTTTTAGAACTGTGTCTAGAACACTTATAAACAGATACTACAAAGTGTCTGGAAACCTACTGCCAAGTAGAGGATAAAAGATGCCATTACTGATGCATAATAACATGCCAACCATACCTAGAAAAGGCTGAAAAGGAATCTAGTTGAAAACCGTTCTCCCAGACCATAGGACAGGGGATGGAGGGGGGAGAATGTAAGAACAAAGGCGAGATGAACAATTCACATGGATCGTTATGGTAAGACATAACTTCTTAATGTGAAATTGTTCAATCTCGCCATTTGTTCTTACACACGGGTAGCGTCCCTAGCTCCTTTTTCCCGGGTGGCTCAAGGGAGAACATTCCTAAGTAGAGCGGAACCAAACGTCGCCCTATCCCTGGAGCTCTTGTCTAGCTTGTAGTGGGCGATAAAGGTATGTGGTTTTGCCCAAGTTGCCGCTGCACAAATGGTATCTAAAGGCAAACGAGCGGTATGGGCTGAAAAGGTAGCAATCGCCCTTGTAGAATGAGCTCTGGGTTTGAAAGGGAGTTGCTGTTTGGATTCAGCATATACGAAATTTATGCAATCTGAGAGCCATTTGGATAAGGTAACCTTCGTTACTGCCTGTCCTTTTCTTTGGTCAGCATATGAGACAAATAGTTGATCTGACTTTCTGTACTCTTTTGTCCTATATAAGTAAAATCTTAGTTGTCTGTGAACTTCCAACTTGTGCAATGTGTATTCTAGCTTATTGGAATGATTTCTAAAGAAGGTAGGTAGTTCGATAGATTGATTGATGTTCTGAATCGAACAAACCTTCGGAAGGAAGGACGGATTGGTGTGCAAGGTTACTCTATCTGGATGAAAAATCATGTACGGGGGTTGGATAGATAGAGCCTGTAACTCTGAAACTCTTCTGGCGGAAGTGATGGCAACCAGGAAAAGTGTTTTCCACGAAAGAAATTTTAACGGAGTTGTGGTTGCTGGTTCAAAAGGGGGCAACATGAGTTGTGACAGCATGAGATTAAGATTCCAAGGGGCTATTGGATTACGAAAGGGGGGACGGAGGTGAAAAGTACCTTTCATGAAGGCTTTACAAAGTTTGTGGGACATAAGAGAACCATCCTCACGGCCAATATGAAAATTCGATATAGCGGCCAGTTGAACCCTTATAGTGGATGTTGATGCTCCTTCTTGAAAAAGTGTGGTGAGGAAATCTAGTATCTTGTGTACTGGAGCCCCGAATGGATCTATATCTTGTTTGGAGGCCCAGTGCGCAAAACGGTTCCATTTGCTGATGTACAATTTTCTTGTAGATGGTTTGTGAGAAGATACAATAATTTGTTGTACTGCAAGAGATAGTAACTCTGACCTGGCTAAGATGGGAAGCGGAGCAGCCAAGCTGTCAGTGTGAGGGACTTGAGGAAGGTGTGAGGAACTCCCGACGAATGTATCAACAGGTCTGGCTCCGGGTCCAGTATCCATGATTCCTCCACTTGATGAGATTGAAGGAAAGGAAACCAGATTTGTCGAGGCCAGAATGGGGCTATCAGTATTATGGTCCTGTCCAGACGTCTGGCTTTCTGTAAAAACCTGGGAATTAGTGGAACAGGAGGAAAAGCATAAAGGAGACCCGGGGGCCAATCGTATACCAGTGCGTCCCTGGGGACACCCCCTGGGGGGGGGGTAACAGGGCAAAGTAGCTTCTGCATTTGGCATTCAAAGGGGATGCAAACAGGTCGCAGCAAGGTTGGCCCCATCTGCGGAAGATCTCTTCCACCACTTGAGGTTTGAGGGACCACTCGTGAGGGAACAGGATGGCTCTTTTCAACCTGTCCGCGATTACGTTGGAAGTCCCCGGGATGTGCGTTGCTATCAGAAAGCGTCCAGTGGACTTTGCCCATTGCCAAATTCTGAGGGCGTCTCTGCATACCGGGTAAGATCTGGTTCCCCCTTGCTTGTTTATGTACCAGACCACTGACATGTTGTCTGTCTGAACTGTCACTGTTCCCCGAGGTAAGGATTTGTGAAAGTGTTGCAAACGCTATAAACACTGCCCACAGCTCTAGAACATTGATGTGCAGATTGTACTCCAAGTTGGACCATTGACCTTGGACTGTCTGTCCCTGAAAGAATCCCCCCCACCCTATCAGGGAAGCATCCGTGGTTAGAGTTGCTACCGGACTGGGTAAGACAAAGGGTCGTCCTAGTGTTAGCTCTTGACTGTGTATCCACCACAAGAGATCCTTCTTGCAAGAATTCGTGATCAAAATTTCGTGAGATAGTGGAAGTTGTAGATACGACCACTGGGCGAATCCTAAGCCAGCAGAGAGCAGAAAAAGCAACTTTCTTGATCATAAGTATTTTTTAAACTTTTTAGTTTGCATTTTTCGATCTTTTGAGCTTTTCGACTACTGTTTGTGCCTATATTACTGTTTTATTACCTTATTTTCCTGTTTTTGTGAGCTTATATTGTTGATTGCAATTGTGGGCTAAAGTATTGCTTAAAAGTAACAAACAGGCTAATACACTCAAGTGTACCAGCCTTTGATAGCAATTTAGTCGAAAACAAAGCATTTACTGCATTTCTTTCTGTCTGTTTGCAAAAACAAAAAAACAAAAAATATTTCTCCTTTCCTAAACTTTCCTAGCTAGTTGTTCCAGTGATCAGATTTTGCTGATCCCTGGGCTTTGTATTTGGTTTCTGTGTTCCTCCATTTTCTTGTGTGGCCAGAGGTAGTTTCTTTACTCACCAGTGGGAGTGGGGAGTACTGAGCTGCTTGTTTGTCCTCACAGGAGTGGTTAGAAGCAGCAACTAGTAATTCGTCGGCCATTTTGGGTCATTTCCTGTTTTTTCCAGCCCCCTGCTATAAAGCACGCTTTGGCAGGCTTTTCTGGCATTAGAGAACTAGGCATTGCTCCTCGTGGTCCCCTGCAGAGTTCCTAAGCCAGCAGAGAGCAGAAAAAGCAACTTTCTTGATCATAAGTATTTTTTAAACTTTTTAGTTTGCATTTTTCGATCTTTTGAGCTTTTCGACTACTGTTTGTGCCTATATTACTGTTTAATTACCTTATTTTCCTGTTTTTGTGAGCTTATATTGTTGATTGCACTTGTGGGCTAAAGTATTGCTTACAAGTAACAAACAGGCTAATACACTCAAGTGTACCAGCCTTTGATAGCAATTTAGTCGAAAACAAAGCATTTACTGCATTTTTTCTGTCTGTTTGCAAAAAAAAACAAAAAATATTTCTCCTTTCCTAAACTTTCCTAGCTAGTTGTTCCAGTGATCAGATTTTGCTGATCCCTGGGCTTTGTATTTGGTTTCTGTGTTCCTCCATTTTCCTGTGTGGCCAGAGGTAGTTTCTTTACTCACCAGTGGGAGTGGGGAGTACTGAGCTGCTTGTTTGTCCTCAGAGGAGTGGTTAGAAGCAGCAACTAGTAATTCGTCGGCCATTTTGGGTCATTTCCTGTTTTTTCCAGCCCCTGCTATAAAGCACGCTTTGGCAGGCTTTTCTGGCATTAGAGAACTAGGCATAGCTCCTCGTGGTCCCCTGCAGAGTTCCTAAGCCAGCAGAGAGCAGAAAAAGCAACTTTCTTGATCATAAGTATTTTTAAGCTTTTTAGTTTGCATTTTCGATCTTTTGAGCTTTTCGACTACTGTTTGTGCCTATATTACTGTTTTATTGCCTTATTTTCCTGTTTTTGTGAGCTTATATTGTTGATTGCACTTGTGGGCTAAAGTATTGCTTAAAAGTAACAAACAGGCTAATACACTCAAGTGTACCAGCCTTTGATAGCAATTTAGTCGAAAACAAAGCATTTACTGCATTTTTTTCTGTTTGCAAAAAAAAAAAAAAACAAAAAAAATTTCTCCTTTCCTAAACTTTCCTAGCTAGTTGTTCCAGTGATCAGATTTTGCTGATCCCTGGGCTTTGTATTTGGTTTCTGTGTTCCTCCATTTTCTTGTGTGGCCAGAGGTAGTTTCTTTACTCACCAGTGGGAGTGGGGAGTACTGAGCTGCTTGTTTGTCCTCAGAGGAGTGGTTAGAAGCAGCAACTAGTAATTTCTCGGCCATTTTGGGTCATTTCCTGTTTTTTAAGCCCCCTGCTATAAAGCACGCTTTGGCAGGCTTTTCTGGCATTAGAGAACTAGGCATAGCTCCTCGTGGTCCCCTGCAGAGTTCCTAAGCCAGCAGAGAGCAGAAAAAGCAACTTTCTTGATCATAAGTATTTTTAAGCTTTTAGTTTGCATTTTTCGATCTTTTGAGCTTTTCGACTACTGTTTGTGCCTATATTACTGTTTTATTACCTTATTTTCCTGTTTTTGTGAGCTTATATTGTTGATTGCACTTGTGGGCTAAAGTATTGCTTAAAAGTAACAAACAGGCTAATACACTCAAGTGTACCAGCCTTTGATAGCAATTTAGTCGAAAACAAAGCATTTACTGCATTTTTTCTGTCTGTTTGCAAAAAAAACAAAAAAAAAACAAAAAAAATTTCTCCTTTCCTAAACTTTCCTAGCTAGTTGTTCCAGTGATCAGATTTTGCTGATCCCTGGGCTTTGTATTTGGTTTCTGTGTTCCTCCATTTTCTTGTGTGGCCAGAGGTAGTTTCTTTACTCACCAGTGGGAGTGGGGAGTACTGAGCTGCTTGTTTGTCCTCAGAGGAGTGGTTAGAAGCAGCAACTAGTAATTCTTCGGCCATTTTGGGTCATTTCCTGTTTTTTCCAGCCCCCTGCTATAAAGCACGTGTTAGCGCACTTTAGCGCGATTTAGCGCGGAGCTGCTACCGTTGCACACTAGGGCAGCGCCGGTTAATCAGATTTAAACTATTAGGGCTACCTAAAATCCACTCTTCAAATTTTCCCTTAAAACTACCTTCCTCAAAGTATACTACTGTTCTGTTTAGTGTATCCTACAACTATAAATTATCTCTACTTGACTCCCAAGTAGACTATTCTCTATCTGTATAGCGAAGCACTTGCTCCTACAGTACTTATCACCTCGATACAGCACTCTTGTTATAGAAAGTACCCCAAAAAAGCAAACCCCATTTCTCAGTCACCCACATCCCCCAGAACCTTTTCTTAAGTTTTTCTGTCTATTCCTTCTAGCATGTCGAGGGATCAGTTGCTAATGTCCTCTCCTGCTCAGCTGGTGAACCTGGGAATATCGAGGCAATGTTACAATTGCCTCATGTACACAGACAACCCTCTCCTCCTCCCACAAAACACAAATACATGCGAGAGATGCAACTATATGGCCAAACTGGAGGCTGAGCTCTCTCAACATAGGACTGGCATGACCAGACAGGAGGAGAAGGTAACCACACACACTATAGACCCAGTCTCACATAATACCATCACAACCTCAAATCATACACATAAACACACTAAGACATACTCGGAGGCTCTGATCAAAAATCTACCAAAACAGCAGAGGCCACCAAATCAGACACCCAAACAACTACCACCTCAGAACACAACACCTGCAACACATAGACCACACAGTCAGAGTGTCAAGCAGTCACAGCCCTTAATGCCAAACACAATGCCAGACACACTAGTCATTGGTGACTCCATAGTCAGACACACTGACGTCCGCCACCAGACTGAGTAAGGAGAAGGTCACAGTAAGCTGCCTGTCGGGTGCTAGAATCCGCCACATAACGCATGCACTCAGGTCTCTCAACAGCAGGTACAAGCACGACTCAATCATTGTCCACGCTGGTGTTAACGACCTGAGACGTACCTCCTTGGACTACATGAAAAGAGACATAGAGGAGCTCTCTGATTATGTAGCCCAAGCAGGTATGACTCTGACCTTGAGCAGTATCCTACCTTCACCAAGAATGATGCCACAATACAGAGATAAGATGATCAGCTTTAACAATTGGCTTAAACTCTGGTGTCATTCAAAGGGGATCCAATGTCTGTCTGCCTGGGATGACATGCTGGACAAGCCACGCTGCTCGCAAGGGACGGCTTGCACTTGTCACCCTGGGATTCGGATTTTGGCAAAGGCTCTTGCCACCCCATAGTGCCTTTTTAGGCAAGGCTCAAATTCTAAACCTACCACCCTAGAACAAAACAAAGAAAAAAAACTAAGGGTAATGCTGCTCAATGCCAGAAGTCTCAACCTCAAGATGCACGCACTCGAGGCCCTTCTCAGTATGGAGAACATCGATGTCTGTGCTGTGACAGAAACCTGGTTCAAGGCTCCTGAGAGCACTCCAGCACTATCAGGTTTTATCTCATATCATGCTCCGCCCCAAAACCCGGACAATACCAAGAAAGGAGGAGGGGTATCCATATTCATCAAGGACACCCACACCTCAAGATTGGTGGCATTGCACGATGCATCGGAAACCATCCAGGTGCAATTAACCATAGGCAAGACTGCTCTGCAATTTGTAGCATGTTACAGGCCACCCTCGCAAACTCAGGAACCTCATATGGCCTTCCTGAAAACACTGGAGGGATAAATGTATCTCGAACACCATCATACTAGGTGACTTCAACTACCCTAATATAGACTGGGAACACTACTCAAGCCCAAACACTCTAGCCCAAAAGTTCCTGGAATTCATAAACTCAAATGCCATGGAACAACTAGTCACCATCCCCACAAGAGGAGAAAACATACTTGATCTCATCATCACGAACATGGGAGCACAATGTTCAACGCCAGAAGTATACCCCTCACTGGTGAGATCTGATCACAAACTAATCTCGCTGGAGGTCCTCATCCCGCCCCACCGAAATGAAAAGACCACAGTAAAGAACTTCTCGAAGCCGACTTCACACTTCTAAAGACTAGTGTGGTCTCCTTTAAGGCCCCTGAGCCGGCGGTTAACATTACTCAAACCGCTGAATCACTTACAAATGTCTTCTACCAGCACCTGCAGGGCTGCATGGATCAGGCAATCCCAAGCAAAACAAAGACTCTTTGTACCAAAGGCAAGCGTCCAGTCTGGTGGACCCCAGCCATAAACAAACTCTACAACAAAAGGAGAAAGCTACTACAAGATAGAGCAAAATCCTTAAAAGGTAAGACACCGCTGATCACTATAAGTAAAAAGCTAAGAGCTCTCATAAAATCATCCAAAGCTAATTTTGAGAAAAATAGCTAAGGACTCTAAAGACAACCATAAGGCATTCTTTAGCTATGTCAGAAACCTAGGAGGAAACTCCCAGATATGCTCAGAATTAGTTCAAAATGATGTGAAGATTACTGATCCTACAGACATTGCCAACATACTGGCTGACAGGTTCAGTGCAAACTTCTCCCCTCCCCTAAAGGAGAGATATCTATACCAAATGATTGTAGCCCCCCAAACATCTCTAACGCCCAGGTGAGAACTGCTCTCTCCAAGGCAAAGAACACAGCATCCATGGGACCTGATGGTGTCCCGGCTGTGTGCTCCATGAACTCAACGAGGAATTAAACCCACAGTTAGGACAGCTGTTTAATCTTAGTCTCACCTCTGGATACGTACCCAGGAAGTGGCGCACAGCGACTGTGGTCCCACTCCACAAAGGCGGTGCCTCCACCGACCCTGGAAATTACCGTCCCATTAGCTTGACAAGCCTTATCTGCAAAGCCATGGAGAGGATCATAATGGATCTCATAAATAAAGACATAGGGAACTTGCAGACTTTGGATCCAACCCAGTTTGGCTTTGTCAAAGGCAGATCATGCCTTTTAAACTTGGTTGACTTTTTCGAAACAGTCACCAAGGCCATTGACGAGCGAAATGCAGTCCATACAGCCTACCTAGACCTGGCGAAGGCTTCTGATACAATACCTCACTCGGGTATCATTGAAAAACTCATCAACTTAAATGTAAACCCATACATTACAAGATGGGTTTCAAACTGGCTGAGTGACAGAACCCACAGGGTCAGAGTTGCTGGCGCCATGTCAGACTCAAAGCCTGTCACAAGTGGTGTCCCACAGGGCTCAGTCCTGGGCCCACTCTTGTTTAGCATCTACTTTTCTGAAGTACAAGCAAACACAGGAGGGTTATGGCTGACAAAGTTTGCAGATGACTGCAAACTGGGCGCCGTAGTTGAAAACACATCCGACACAGATATCCTTCAGAAGGGTCTCACAGAAATGGATAACTGGTGCCAGAGCCATGGCCTAAAGTTAAATGCCAAGAAATGCATAGTCATACCCTTCGGGAAAAATAAGGTTACCCCTAGCTACCATATAGGTGGCAATCCCCTGAACACAGAAGAAGTTATTAGGGACCTGGGAACCCAGGTTGACAGTAGCCTTTCATTCGACACTCATATTGCTAAAGTAGTTAGGAAGACCTTCTACATTGCCCACCTTATCATCTAGATCAAGGGAAGTCATAGTCTCCCTATACTCATCACTCATCAGACCAATGATCGAGTACAATGCCCCATTCGGAATGTATCTGACCCGACACTTGCAGCAGCTGGAGAGGCCACAAAAGTTCCTCACCAAAAGGATAAAGGGTCTCAAAAATCTGTCTTATGCTGCCCGACTGAAAGAACTCCAGATGTTATGTGATCCTATCTCGCCTACATTCTGAATGATGGGTTCGGAGCCGATCCCTCGGCTCCGACTCGGCACGCTTATGCCAAAGAGCGAAGTCTCTTATTGGCTGAGCTTACTATATCCCAGGATGCACCACTACCAGTCCCCCAGATCTCGTTTGCCGCTTCCCTGCGAAGACGTGGTCTCGAGCTGGCTGGGCTGAGTAGTTTTTATTAACTAACTTTTCTGTCAGTTTTTTGCTGTTTTTGCTCACAAAAGCTGTTTTAACGGCTATCGCTCATTTGTGTACGTTTGGATTGTAAAAATTGTTGTGTGTGATTGGGTTGAGTTTGTTTTCGGCCCCCCTCCATCCAGGGCCTTCCCGGACTGTCAACCTTTAAAACTTTACAGGGTCTCTAGTAATTCTATAGTTGTTTAGAGTTCCCTGTCCTTTTTTTACAGGAAGTGTTTGCAGTAAGCTTAGCTTTATCATCAGTAAATCTTTAGTTGTTTACTTTCCTGTCAAAGTTACTAGAATTGTTTAACATCATGTCTCAAACCCCTAGGCCTTCGGGCTTTAAAAAATGTTCGAAATGTGGGTTTAAAATGTCTATCACAGACGACCATTCGCTCTGTGTATATTGTCTCGGGGCAAAGCACTTGCAGGAGTCATGCAGCGTATGTCACGCTTTTTCCTCAAGGGTCCTCCAGGAGAGGAAAAATAAATTGATTCTTAAGGGGTTAGTTAAACCTTCCTTTGAAGAAGCCTTGGCATCCTCTCCTGCTCCGCCAAAGAAAAGGGCTTCGTTCCGACCAGTCCGTCGGATCCGACTGCCAAGAAACTTAGGCAGGCCTCTCCTTCGGCTCCAAAGACTTCGGAGCCGAGGTCGAACAGTCTGCCTCGATGCCACCAGTATCGACTCCTCTGGCTTCGAGCCGATGGCTGGGGCATCGAGAGGCGGGTCATCTTCGCCGGCTCCGCTGCTCGGAGCCAACACGGGTCGCCCGCTCAGACACTTCCTCCTCGGCGCCGAAGTCTACCTCGGCACCGCTGGAATCTGCTGTGAGTATTCCCTCGGCGCCGATACTCATCGAGTCGCCTCGGAGCCGGTCCCCTAGCCCTTTGGGGCCGATGGAGAGGCCTTCTCGAACCCGTTCTGTTTCCTCTCGGTCTTCGAGAATGTCGGATTCTGATATAGACAGGGTGCTCCAAAGTCTGTTCCAGTCCCCAGTCTTCCAAAAATTTGTTTCGGTTCCGACCCAGTTGGTTTCGGAGCCGATGACCTTGGCCCACCCCATTGCCATTCCTCCTCCGACTGCTTCGGCTCCGGAGCAGGTGCTGTTGGAGCCGGTGGAGATCTCAGGGTCGGCTCCGACCCTTACTCCAACCCGGCCTCGGGTCCGAGTTTGGTACGCTGGACTTCTTCGCTGGACCCGGGGTGATGTTTGGGACCTATGCTTTCGGTTCCGAGCCTCCCCTCGGTGCTTGCTGCGGACTTCCGTCGGCTATCACGGCTCGAGACCGGACACTCCCAGGATTCTGGGGTCCGGCTTTCAGGGCCATGAGGAGTGCCTTGGCCAAGTCCTCTTGCCATCTCTCCGGCTTTACCAGCACCTTCCTGGGCGTGGAGACTGGGTCTTTGGCAGTTCCCTGTCCGTAGCCAGCGGAGCCCGAGGCCTGAGGTTACCCCCAGTGGGGTTCCCTCCTCCTGAGGGTTCTTCGGAGTTGTCTTCAGAGGAACCCCAAGGAAGAGATCGTGCAAGAGGAAGCACGTGGACTCCCCGAGTCTATTACATCGACACTGATATGGATGATGCAGAGGGGTCCCAGTCGTCCTCGGATGATGTCTCATTTGCAGACATCTTAGAGATCCTCAAACAACGAGGCGGCTGGATATCCAAACCCCTCTGCGGACGAGTCAGTGCTCCTCAAGGCCTTTGGAGCTCAGCCTCCGCCTCCTGGGTGTCTCCGCCCTTCGACGAGCTCCTGGATTTAGTTTGTCGAAGGGCGTGGGAACATCCAGATACCGTGGAACCAGTCCCTTCTCGTCCAAATAAATTTTTGTCTGCTCCCCGAGAAGGAGTTCCTTACTAAAGGCGTGGCTGTAGATGCCATGGTGGTGGCATCTGCTACACAACAGGACGTGGCAGAGGCTTCAACGTCCGTCCATCCTCCTAATAAGGAGTCTAGGAGTATGGATAGGTACGGAAAGCGCACCCTGACTTCAGCGGCCTTTACCTTAAGGTCTCTGAATTATTTGGCACATTTTACCAGGCTTCAGAGGGATCTGGTCAAGGAGTTGTCAGATTCCTCTCGGTAACCTACCTGAGCAGCTAGCCCAGTCGGTTAGCTCTCAGTTGGCTATCCTTACGTCAATTTCTAACTCGTCCATGAGGCTCATTTCCTATGCGGCCGAAGGGGCGGTAGAGCGGCAGGCACAGGCGTGGCTCACGTAGACAAGCCTGGCTCCGCTTGTGTCAGTTCGGAGGCCTTCAAGTCTTCCTTCGCCGACTCCCTTTGATGGGTCCTCTTTGTTTGGACCCAAGGTGAAAGACACCCTTACCCGCTGTGAGCAAGAGGGAAAACGTTATCTGCCGTAGGTGCCCGTTATTCCACTCCCTTCGGCCTTACCCAAGGCTAAAGGAGGGGGAAAATGTGGTTCCAAATCTCGCAAGTTTTTCTCCCAACAGCAGGAAGATTCCCGTCCAGAGGCAGAGGGCGGGAAATTTTTCAGGGAGACGCCGTCCCAGAGGCGGCAGAGGGCCCCGCAATTCTGGAGACCGCGAGTCCTTTCGTGGCTCTTCAGCCTCCCACACGTCATGAGGGATTGCCCGGCTGTGCTGCTGCCGAGCCAGTCGGGTGTCGTTGCCAAGCACCTAAAAGCCTGGGAGTCAATCACTCAGGACAGATGGGTGCTTCGGATCATTGCCGGAGGTTACACCATCCCATTCACATACTCGCCCCCACCGCCCAAGAGAATCCCGGACCCACCACCCAGTCAAAGGGAAATAGCAGCCGCAGAAGCTTTAAAGCTGCTAGAAAAAGGAGTCATCCAACCGGTCCCCACAGACCAGATCGGATCAGGAAATTACTCCAGGTTCTTTTTAGTGCCAAAAAAGACAGGGGACCTGAGACCAATATTGGATCTCAGCAGACTGAACCAATCCGTCACGAAATCCAAATTCGAATGGTCACGTTACAATCCATTCTCCCATTGTTGGAGAAGGATGTTTGGATGTGCTCCATAGACCTCAAGGACGCCTATTATCACATACCGATACATCAGGCGTCCAGAAGGTATCTGCGCTTCAGCCTGGGAGTCAGTCATTACCAATTTTGCGCTCTGCCCTTTGGTCTCACCACAGCCCCCAGGGTGTTCACCAAGTGTTTGGCAGTAGTGACGGCTCACCTGAGAAGTCTTGGATTCCAAGTGTTTCCCTATCTCGACGACTGGCTCCTGACTGCCACCACCAGGCATCTACTAATGGACAACCTCAAAGCCACCATCTCCTGGGTGTTTCCTGGGGATTACATTCAATTGGTCAAAGTCTGTCTTGCTGCCCTCTCAACGCATAAAGTTTATAGGAGCAGAGATAGACTCAAGATTAATGCGCGTCTTTCTTCCTGCCGAAAGGATCCGAACTTTACAGGGCCAAGTTCAAGCTCTGATCTCGAGATCCAAAGCCCCAGCCAGGATGGTCCTACAGGTTTTAGGCTCAATGTCTGCCACGGTTCTTTTAGTTCCTCTAGCAAGATTACACATGAGGATTCTTCAGTGGCTCTTGTCAACTCAATGGTCCTTTCAGGATCTTCCCCTCAATCATCATATCATGATTACGGAAATATGCAAAAGGGACCTTCGCTGGTGGCTTCAGACATCCAACTTGGATCAGGGAAAACCCTTTGTTCTCCCCTCCAGTGGTTACCCTGACGACAGATGCCTCCCAGATAGGGTGGGGGCATTGTCTGGGCAGGCTAGTTCAGGGCTCCTGGCTTCGGACGAAGCTCTTCTCCACATCAACGTGTTGGAGATGAGGGCTGTACTTCTATCCCTACAGGCCTTACACAAGTTTCTTCCTCAGGGCATCATCGCCATCCACACAGACAACATGTCGGTGGTCTGGTATCTGAACAAACAAGGAGGGACCAGATCGTATCCCCTTTGCAGAGAGGCCATGAGAGTGTGGGAATGGGCTGTAGCTACCAACCGCTTCTTGGTAGCGACCCACATCCCGGGAAAGTCAAATGTATTGGCGGACAAATTAAGCAGGACAATTCTCTCTCCTCACGAATGGTCTCTAAACCGCACAGTAGCAGCCCAGGTTTTCAAGAGATGGGGGCCGTGCTGCGACCTATTTGCAACTCCACAAAACACCAAGTGCCAAAGGTTCTTCTCCTTGATTCCACATCAGGAAGTACCAGCCATGGATGCTCTAGCACAACCTTGGCCAACAGGGCTACTTTATGCCTTTCCTCCAATTCCACTTCTTCCCAAAGTTATTCAAAAAGCTTCTCAACTGGGGTCTTCAATGATTCTGATTGCCCCATACTGGCCTCGTCAGATATGGTTTCCTTACCTGAAAAAGCATGCAGTGGACAATCCGTGGACCTTAGACCTGATCCCGGACTTGCTAATCCATCAGTCGGGACATTGGCATCAGTCCCTTCAATCTTTGAAATTGACAGCTTGGCTCCTCCACTTCCAACCTTAGTTAGAAGGCACACACTAGACCCGGAAGTTGTTCACATTTTATCTTCGCCCACAAACCCACCACTAACAAATTGTACCTCAGTAAGTGGAAGAGGTTTGCTATCTGGGCTCAACTCAAGGGCTTAGACCCTATCACTGCTCCTGTCCCAGAGGTTTTGAAATTCTTAACATCCCTGTTTAATCAGGGATCTTCTGTCTCAACTATTAAAGTCCAACTAGCGGCTATCTCTAAATTCCACGAATCCACGGATCCTCCTTTGATGAGCAGCAGACTATGCAAAACGTTCATTAAAGGTGCGAGTCTGTTAAGACCACCAGTTTTTCATCCTGCACCTCCGTGGGATCTTGATTTGGTGCTTCGCATTAACATCTCCCCCTTTCGAACCGGCTGCTACATGCGAATTAAAATATCTGTCTTGGAAAACGGCATTCTTAGTGGCTATTACTTCTGCAAGAAGAGTCTCAGAGCTTCAAGCCCTGTCTATTAAACCACCGTACTTGATTTTCCACATGGATAGAGTATCACTTAGGCCTAATCCATCCTTTGTCCCAAAGGTCTGTTCTAGTTTCTGTCTTCAACAATCTCTAGAGCTACCAGTTTTCTTTCCAAAATTCTCTAATGAAGCAGAATACACTCTCCATAAATTGGATGTTCATAGGCAATTACGCTTCTATTTAGACAGGACTCAGCAACCGTAAGTCAGACCAGTTGTTTGTGTCCTTCTCAGATAATAAATTGGGTCAAACCATCACAAAAGCTACTATCTCAAAATGGATCAGAGATTGCATAACTCAGGCCTATTCTTCTTCGAATAAGCAACTTACATCATCTATCAAAGCTCATTCTACCAGAGCTATGGCTACTTCTATAGCCTTTCATTCCAAGCTCGCTATATCGGAAATTTGTGCTGCGGCTACTTGGTCCAACCCGCACACTTTCATTTCCCACTACAAATTGGATGTGGCATCTAAAGGACGAGCATCATTTGGTTCCACGGTACTCAGGAGTGTTTTCCAGTGAGCCACCCAGGATTCAGGTGCTAGGACGCTGTCCCATCATTCAGAATGTAGGCGAGATAGATCACAAAACATCTTTTAGTTATGTACTCACCATAACTTCAGATGTTTGGGCTCCATCTCGCCTACATTCCTGATACCCACCCTCCTTGCCCCTGCCTTGCAGATCAGAAGAGATTGAACGGTTTTGAGTTCAACTGTTTTATCTTGTTTCATCTGACGATGTTATATAAGCAGGGTATGCGTGTGTGCATGTATGCGGACAAACTAGATCTGGGGGACTGGTAGTGGTGCATCCTGGGATATAGTAAGCTCAGCCAATAAGAGACTTCGCTCTTTGGCATAAGCGTGCCGAGTCGGAGCCGAGGGATCGGCTCCGAACCCATCATTCAGAATGTAGGCGAGATGGATCCCAAACATCTGAAGTTATGGTGAGTACATAACTAAAAGTTATATTCAGTTGCTTACCGCTTGCTCAGAGGTGACCTATGCCTGACATACAAGGCCATGTCAAACCCAGATTTGATGAACATGCTTCATCTCAAAAAATCTAGATCCCTCAGAGCCACAAGGGCGGGAGACTTAAACCTCGACACTGTTATTAATAGGACGTGCTGGAGGGATAGATTCATCACCCAAAGACTCCCTATGCTGTGGAACAAAATCCCGGTTTATGTGAGGCAGAGCACCTCGCTGGCCTTGTTCAAGAGGAATCTTGACCAATGGATGGGAGATCGCAGATACACCCCAGGGGTTACCTCAGTGTCACTGCTCGACAGAGGCACAGCAAAATAATGGGCATCGTTTCTCCAAACTAAAGGGGTGGCGTAAGCCACAAAACTATGGGCTAGGCTTATAAATGCCCTCGGGCAGATAGCCTAGTATGAACCTATGAACCTATTGAAGGATCCTCATGTGCATCCTGCCTAAAGGAACTACAAGAAGGGAGGCTGCCATCAAGCCTAGCACTCTTAATATTTGTCGTGCAGGGACTCTCTTGTTGTGAAGAAGGAGGGAAATTGATGCCTGAGGTCTGATACTCTTGGTGGGGGGAGAGTAACTTGAGCCAGGGAAGTGTCTAGCTGTGCTCCTATAAATAAGATAAGCTGTGACGGCGATAAGACAGATTTTCCAAAATTCACCGTTATGCCTAGTGAAGAGCAAAGGCTGATGGTGTAGTCCCTGGCTTGTAGAAGACGACACTTGGTGGTGGCTGAAAGGAGCCAGTCGTCTAGATAAGGAAACACCCGGAATCCGTTTCGTCTCAAGTGAGACGCTACTACTGCCATGCATTTGGTGAACACCCTGGGGGCTGAGGTGAGACCAAAGGGCAGAGCACGAAACTGGAAATGACTGGCTCCCAGCCGGAAGCGCAAGTGATCTCTGGACGCCCTGGCTATTTTGATGTGGTAGTATGGGTCTTTGAGATCTATAAAGCACATCCAGTCGCCCTTTTGCAGAAAAGGGAGGACTGACTGAAGCGTGACCATCCGGAACTTTTCCTTTTTCACAAAGGTATTTAACTTGCTGAGGTCTAAAATTGGCCTCCAGTCCCCTGTTTTCTTTGGAACTAAAAAGAACCTTGAGTAAGTTCTGGATCCTATTTGGTCCGCTGGGACTGGTTGGATGACTCTATTTTCGAGCAACCTTCCTATCTCTATGGTTGCTTGGTCTCGCAGATTGGGTGGAACATCTGGGAGTTTTTTGGAGTTTGGTGGCATTTTTATGAAGGGGATGTTGTAGCCTCTGGTAACTATGCTTTTTACCCAGTAATCTGATGTAAGATTTTGCCAGGCCTGTGGGTATAAAGCCAAGCGACCCCCGACTGCCTCCAAAGTAGGACAGCCGGGCCTGCACTCAGGAGTGCTGGAAGGGCTTTCCAGAGAAGGTCTCTCTGTCACCCTGATTTTGTGGACCCCCTCTGCCGGCTGGGCGGCGTCTTCCATTTCTTCCCCCTCCTCTGCCTCTGGAGGGGGCATCACTTTGGGTGTGTTGAAAAGATCCCTGAGTCTTTTGGAACCACATCTTTCCTCCTCGTTGCCCTTTAGGATAGGGTCTAGATGGGACGGAAAAACGGACCCCTACGGCAGACAGGGTCTTCCCTTCTTGTTCACACCTCGTTAGAGTCTCCTTTACTTTGGGCCCAAACAAGGAGGCACCATCGAAGGGGGTGTTGGCAAAGGAAGACTTAAAGGCTTCCGCAATGGAGTATAAGCACAACCAGGATTGTCTTCTCAGGGCAATCGCTGAAGCTGCCGCTCTACTCGATCCTTCGGCTGCGTATGAAATCAGCCTCATGGACGAGTTGACTATGGAATTTAGGGTGTTAAGTTGCGCTGTCACTTTCACGGCGACAGCAGCATCTGTGTGTCCCTGGAGAGTATCTCCTAATTCCTTAATGAGATCTCTCTGTAAACGCGTGAAATGCGTAAGGTAGTTGAGCGATCGGATGGAAAAAGTCGCTGAACTAAATATGCGCTTCCCATATCTATCCATTGACCTAGAATCCTTATTAGGAGGATGGACAGAGGAAGATGATTCAGACATCTCTTTCTTAGTGGCCGCTGCCACCACCATAGTATCTACGGGAACTCCTTTTGTAAGACAGGCTTTATCTTGGGGAGCCGTCATGTATTTATTTGGTTTACGGGGGACTGGTTCCACTGTATCAGGTGTTTCCCAAGCCCTCCGAGCTAGAAGCTCCATGAGATCGTCAAAGGGTGGAGTCACCCAGGAGGTAGAAGGTTGAGCCCCAAATGCCTTCAGTAATACCGATTCATCCACAGAAGGGGTAAGGGTTTGCCAGTCCCCTCTTTGCTTCAGGATTTCCAAAAGGTCTGCAAACGAGACATCCTCAGAGGTGGACCGTGGGGACCCTTCTGTTTCATCTAAATCAGTATCAGACGTGAGGGATTCCTGAGGGGAATCTATGTGCCTCCTCTTGCACATTTGTTTCCTCGGAACATCCTCAGCGGGAGCTTCTGGGGATGCATCCGAGGAACCAGAGTCGCCCTGTGGGGACTTCTGAGGCATTGGGTCTCGACGCTTAGTGGGAACCAAAGGCACAGAAGCAGAACGCGGAACTTTTGGGGAAGGAGATGAAGATACCGATGAAGTATGTGTCTGATCAGACAAGACCTTCCTCATGATGTCAAAGGCACCGGTGCCCCGACCCGAAGATCTGACCCGATCCGAAGAAGGGGGTCATTTCTCCGGAATCGGAACCACGGGCTCCGACACCGAGGACGGAACCGAACTGATCTGAGCCGAGGCACCAAGGGGAAGAGTCGGAACCGACATCTCGGTTCGACTATCCCCCCCGGAACCCAGGAAAGATCTTCGGCTCCGAGACTCTCCGGTTGGTTCCGAAGGAGTTGAGGTCAACGGAGCCAATAGCACTACTGGAGGCTTCGGCACTGAGGGCTCTACAATCATCGGTTCTTCGACTCCTAACACCGATGACTCGACGGGTCTCGGAGGAGGAAGTGTTGAGGGAACTGGAATAGCTTCGAGATTCGAAACCAGCTGGGACGAAATCTCGATTAATTTGGACAAGGCCAAGTTCTCCATAAGCTTCTGTACCACTCGGTCCACATCGGAATCAGAAAGTGGCCTCGAAGAACGGGTGTCATAGGAGCCGGTGTCCGAATCTGAAAAGAGGTGCTCGGAGCCGATGACTTGGGCTCCGACACTCTTGAAGACTTCGACCCCTTCGAAGACTTAGAAACCAGTTCAGCCTTGTCCAGGGCCTCCTGAAACTCGGGTTTAAGCAACCCTCTGTCCACCAACTTCCTGCGTCTTTCCATCATGACCCTCCCACTAAAGGAATGACAGATAGAACAGTCTTCCTGCAAGTGGAGAGGGCCAAGACAGTAGATGCAGGATGAGTGGTTGTCAGTAATGGACATCTTTTGTCCACACTGACACCTTTTAAAACCACTTTTGGTCTTTTCTGACATCTTACAATAATAAAGTAAAGTCAAAGAAAAGTACACCACTCAAGAAAAAAAATTTCTATAATATATGTTAAATGCAATATATATACACTCACACAGCACACTAAGATATATATATATATATATATATATACATATATATATATATATATATATATATGTCTATATAAAAAAATAGAAAGGACAGAAAAGTATACATATATATATATATATATATTTTTTTAAGTACTGTAAATTCTTACAGAAAAAGAATGGCCTAAGGCCCTTACTAAAACATTTTTAAGTAACAACCTGACTACAACTACTTTAAACAACAACTAGATAATAAACCTATCAAACACTATAAAGAAAAGTAAAAATTTGAAGTAAATATCAAGAAATAACAAGAAAAATTCTACTGGCCCGAGCCTCTTGATGTGATCTGCTGCTAGCGGTAAACTAGATCTGAGGGTTAGCACCGGAGGATCATGGGATATTACTGTGCCTCGAGCTTTCTCGAAGATGCGAGCTAGTGATGAGGCCGACTCGGAGCCGAGGATCGGCTCCGAACCCGTGTGTAAGAACAAACGGCGAGATTGAACAATTTCACATTGAATTTTATGACATCATACAAATGTCTTTTCCATTTAAAGAAATATCCATAAAAGTGTAATGAATAAAATTAATATATCATCTAAATCATATTTACCAAATGAATATATATAACACTAAAATGACGTAGCGGTTAAAAGGCAGGACAAGAAGATTGTAAAATATTAAAACCATTGTATTGTAAATATAAGACAAAACACACCCTAACCTTTAAATCTTGTTTGCTCTAAGTTTTAAAGTAGGCATTAGGGTAGTGCTGTCATTTAACCTAGGTAAATACAATGCATTTAACCTGAGTTGCCATTGTAATTCCTTCGCTTCTACTTCGGCATTGACACCCCCCTTTCATTGCTACACACTCTATCACAAAAAATAAAACCTTTTTAAAATTACCACAGTTTTTACTGTGTACATAAAGTGCATTGTGCTCATTCTTGTCTTTAATACATCTCAGATGTACCGAAATTCTATCACTCAGCCTGCGAATGGTTTTACCAACGTAAAAACCGTCGCAGGCTGTGCAGGTTGCCACATAGACCAGTTTGGTACTATTACAATTACATTTACCAGGGCATGAAAAAGAAAATTTATAATCCTTTACACATAAATAAGGGCCATCATTAATAAATCGACAATACCTACACATACCACACACACTTGGTCATTAATGAAATGTTGTGTTTCCTTTCACTGGGGTTACTCTCAAGAATGTTTTTTAGATTCGTACCCCTCTCATAGACTATTTTGGTTCTATACCTAAAATGTCTTCTGTAGTGTTGTTTAAAAAAAATCTCCATCCATTTTTCAAACTGGAAAAAAGGTTGGGGAGCTGTTGAATTATACCTCAACACAAATACAACCCCAGACTTCTTGGTATCGACCACATCTTGCGTCGCCAATACTTCATTTCTTAAAATTGGGGTGTAGACTTTGTCCTTTTTTCTCATAATCTCTTTTTTAACATTTAGTAATAGCTTAAGAGGGTACCCCCTCTCAAAAAACATGACAATCAATTTGAAAATTTCTTCCTTAAAAACATATTTTCACTAACTAGCTAAAATGTTCTCACCATCTGCCCCTTTATTATACCTTTTCTTTGATGGTAAGGGTGGCAGCTATCAAAATGCAATAGTGAATTTGAATAGATATCCTTTCTATAAATATTGCTACACAACCCTTGTGGTGATTTTTTCAAGGTAATATCCAAGAAATTAATTTCATCTTTATGCCAGGTGTACATGAACTTAAAAAAAGTTTGTTGTACCATTCAGGTATTCAATAAACTCACCAATCATAGTGTCATCACCTCTCCACAGGATGTGTATATCATCCAGAAATCTGTTATATAACAGGATAGTTTCCATATATTTGGATGAAAAAATGAAGGAATTCTCCCAAGTCAGTAGAACTAAGTTTGAAACTACAGGGGCACACCTAGCTCCCATCGCCACACCGGTCGTTTTCTGATATATTTCCCCTTCAAAGCTAAGAATTTTTTTTTAAAACCAGTTCCATGAATTCTACCAATAAATTTAATTTAGTTTTATCTATCCTATTACTATTAAGTAAGCTTTCATGGAACATGGGCAAACCTTGATCATGGGGGATCACAGTGAACAGGTTAATAATGTCCACAGTCAAAAACACATAATTAGTTTCATTTTTAACAGCTCTTAGTCTTTCCAAACAGTGCCAGGAATCTCTTAAAATATGTTCAGCTTCCTCAACCCCCACCTTCGACCATGTGTCCACATAAGATGCTAAAGATTCCATTTTGGGACTTCCTGCTGCAACAATTGGCCTAAAGGGAGGGTTATAAATATCTCGGTGGACTTTGGGTATACCAATGATGATGGGTAATATCGGGTGTTTAACTGTCAAGTAATTGAATTCAACCTCATCTATCATCCCTTGAAATAATGCATCATGTAGATATAAGTCGATCTTCAAATAGGCCCTATTAACCTCATTTCTAGATGCCCTGTAGTATGTCTCGTCATCATTTAATATATCACTCATCCTTAAACTGAAGTCCATAGTAGTCATGACCACCATCCCATAAACCTACATCCTCTATTGTTGACAAGGTCTCTTAAAACCACTCTTTCATCATGGGTGAGATTGTCACAACATTGTCTATTTTGATTTAAAATTTTCCTACAGTCACTCCTAAAACCTAAGGTCCGGGGTATTTTATTTTTCTTTTTGAGTTGTGATTGGTCCTTGTAGACTCTTTTTGTGTTTTACTGGTATTATATCGGCCCCGTGGACTGTCGTTATTCACTTGTACTGTTCGTCACTGAGGGTGCCGCTATGGAAGTAGCTATCAAGGAACTGGCTAATGCTGTGAAGAAATTGAAAATGTTATATGTAGGTGAGGGTGCCAGCGTAGGTGACGCCAGTACTAACACCCTTACTAGCACACAGGCTGAATTGTTCACCTTACATTCACCGGTATTGGATGGAGCGGTGAATGTTGTGGCTAATTTCAACAATGCCGCAGTTACCGGTCAGCAATCTACCGTTAGAGGGAGGATAAGGGTTAATCAAACCTCCAATAACTACATGGAACAATGTGACTTTACGGACTGGTTCCGTACACCGGAATTGGAATTCTCTGGCCTGCAAGAGGCGAGAAGAGAAACACCAACTTTGAGAAATCAAATTTTCAATTTTGAAAAGCTATGCACTAGATTTAGAGCCTTGCAGCTCGACAACTTGTTTTTAACTAAATCACTGGCTCTAAACCAAGTGCCATAAAGGCTAAGAATATGGAAACAGACGATGGGTGTGGAACCAGGGACATCAGCCTGCCATGAACTGATAGCACTTTACAATAACAAAACTCTTGATGAATACTGCAAAAAATATCTCCAAAACACACTTAAACGCCAAAATTTAATAAGTACAGCTTTCGGGCTCACTACCCTTCATCAGTACATGAAAACAATGACATTTTTCACAACATTAAATACGGGTACATATAGAATCACATGATCTAGCCAGCCTAACACATTTAACTTGCAATTAACTATTTAAATTATTTAAAACTATACTAACATGCATAAAAACATTTTAAAATAATTAAATTGTCCCTTACTATTCATATAATATAAATAATTACATCTATTTGCACATGTATAAATAAATACATTTGCATTACCCTGAAATCACCCTATACAAAATATATTTCATGTAAAACTTCTTTTATACACATTGCTATATGCACACTGCATAACAAATATTACTTCATATTTCAAAGACATTCAATCAAAAAAAATTCATTATGAAATATAAATTTTTAAATATATACATTTCATAAATACTTTAATAAAGAAACCATAATAAAAATATATTCTCAAATATTTTCTCTCTGTCTTTTTACCAATACCGGCTTTACGCTAACTGCATTATTTAGACCTGGTAGTGTGTTTGCCTGTAACCTAGTGATCCATTCATACTCTCTTAGTTCTAAGGCATTGTTCATATCTCCTCCTCTAATACCTGTAATTATTGTACATATAACTCTAAATTTAAAAGTGTGTGTGACTTTGTCCAGAATATGCTTATATAGAGCATTAGTAATTACTTTCCTTCTAATTTCCGATTTATGCTCTATAATACGTTCTCTTAACTTCCTAGTTGTCTTACCAACACAGAATGTACATGTTGCAAGATATACTATTTGTGACGTATTGCAGTTAGCTGAACATTTAAAATTATATTTATTTTTAGTAATAGGATGTTCAAATTTATTTGTTAAATCATATATATCTGTACAGCAACTGCAATTATGGCATTTCAGTGTTGCATTTTTATGCTGGTATAAAACAATCTCAACTTTAAAATCTTTATAACATAGTTTTTGTTTTAATGTTTCCAGATTTCTTTATGAGAATCTAGGTTTTAAACCTATTAATTCTTTGATTTCTGCCATTGCTAACAGTATAAGCCAATTTCTTTCTATAATGTCACACACCTCTTTAGTATTTAAATTATAAGTAGTTATATATCTAATAAGTTCATTTTTCTCATTGGGTATCTGTACTAATTCTGTCATTCTCTGACTAAAAATAGGTTTATACTTGTCTTTCCTACCTATTCTAACCTCTTCATAAATGGTGTCTATGTAACTCGAGGAGTAACCATTCCTTATAAATTCTTGTTTCATCTCATCCACTTGCAACATGAGATTATCATCTTCTGTATTAAGTTTACTGGCCTTTATTAATTGTGCCTTGAGTATTCATTTAAAAGTATGTGGCGCATGCATACTGTTTCTTCTAACATACCTGTTAGCATTCACCTCTTTCTTATAGATCATAGTTTCTATTTTAGTCATTTTTTTATATAATTGAATGTCTAAAAATACTATACTATCAGATGAAGAGATCATTTTAAACTTTAAAAAATCAGTTGTGGCATTCAAATATTTAATATAATTATGCAGTTCATCATTACTACCATTCCAAATAAAAAAACAGCCATCTACAAATCTTCTGTAGAATTTAACTTTGTTATTTGAATTATTATAAATGCTTAATACAAAATGCTTCTCCCAATGAAATAGTACTAAGTTTGCATAGGTGTTAGCTACTGGGGTCCCCATTGCTACCCCAGTTAGCTGCAAGAATGGTTTCTTATCAAAAATAAAAACATTTTTTGTTAGTACTATTTCTAGAAGCATACAAATATTTTCTACTTCATTTGTCTGTACATTAGTTTCTGTACAAAGAAAACTCCTTATTGCATCCAAACCATATTCATTAGGGATGACTGTAAATAACGATGTTACATCTAATGTTACAAAAATAAAATTCTCATTAATATTCTGTTTGTACCATTTATATGGTCACCCACCCATTACCTGAAACTATAGGCCTAAGGGCTGGGTCTTCCAAGTTTTTTATGTATTTTGGGAATTCCATAAATTTGTGGAGTCCTTGGACAAGGTATAGAAAAATAATTAAAAAGATCAATAGAAATATCATCATTTAACTGCATTTCATAAATTATCGTGTTTACATCTACAATACATTTTTTAACTTCACTAAAAGTTATTTGCTTAAATGTTAAAGAGTCTGCAAGAATATTATTAAACTTTTCCATGTAACTATTCTTATCCATTATTACAACTGCACCTCCCTTGTCTGCTTGCTTAATGACCAAATCATCATTCTCTTTAAGCTGCTTAAGTGCTTTATATTCTCTATAAGACAAATTATAGGCCTTTCTTTTATTTCTTTTCGAATATAGTTGTCTCAGCTCTTTTTCAACAATATTTACAAAAGCAATTACTATAGGGCATAGCTGTGGTACAAAAGTGCTTAGTTTTCTACATACAGGCATATTCATTGTTGTCTGTTTAAAAATCAGCTTAAGCGTTAAACTTCTCGCAAACAGTTTTACATCTGTAATAGCATTCACAACATTATCTTGTGCACATGGTATAAATTTCATACCCTTGCTAAGCAATTCTAACTGATCTTCATTTATTAACGGTTTTGATAGATTGACAGTACCTTTATTATTTTTGTAGTTCGGATCAGCGACGAACTACTTTGCTGAAAGTTACAGGGCTGTTGTTCTTCCTTTTCGTACTCGGAGTTGTTTGCTGAGTTTGTCTCTGTAGCAAACGACCTCTTGTTAACGTTTGCTGCTTTACAGCGACTTTCTCTGGCTGCTTCAGTTGGAATGGTAAAAAAGAAGAAATTTCCATTTGCTTCACTTTATCTTTTAACTCAACCTGAGGTCACAGTGATGAAAGTTCACTTGTAATACATATTTTATTAACCGACGTGTTCACCCCATCCTGTATAGGGATTTCAATTTCTTCAGCCGCTCTCTTTGAAGATATTGGTTCCTGCTGATTGGATAAAGCGTTCGCAAGATTCTGCATACGTTCATTCTGATTGGGTATCAGCTCCATAGGCATTTGCAGCAATTCAAAATCATCTAATTGATCTAAAGAGTTAGAAACTATCTCTCTTTGTTTAGTATTTATATTTCTTTTATTTTTATTATTTACATAGCCATGTTGATTTTCTGTCCTTGGCCAAGAAAAGATAAGGTCATTTTTAAAATCGGCCAAATCACGTTGTATTTTATTCTTCTTTTTCATTTCTAATCTGGTGTCTAAAGATTGTATGCGGTCCAGAAAAGCTTGGTATTGTGTATTACAGTTTTCAAATACTGGCAAATTCAAGATATCATTCTCAAGCTTATCAATCTCTTCTATCAAGTTTTTTTCTACAGTTTCAAAGAATCTGTTCATTAATTTCATGTAATTTGCACTTAGTTCTAAGTTAAGCTGCTGCCATTGCACAAGTAGGTCTGTATAGGTATTACCATATGAGGGCATCTTTAAAATTCGAAGTCCTCGTGGTATCACGCCCAACTCCAAATAAGCCTGAAAGCTTAATCACTGCCGTTGGAGTTGTTTGTACATCTGGACTTTCTTCTCCAGTAGACTTAATCATTTGTTAAAGTCTCCCATATTCTGGTCAGCGATTACCATTTGGGATGCAGTAGATGTGGATTGTAACAAAAGATTGTTAGACTTATATAACAGTCTTTTAACTGAAGTACTCATTTCTTCACCACAAGTATAGATATTTTCAATAATAACAGCTGGCCAAATCTCCCCTTACTCCAGGCGCTCACAGCAACACCAGTGTTGGTAATATCTATGACAAAACTCTTGATGAATACTGCAAAAAATATCTCCAAAACACACTTAAACGCCAAAATTTAATAAGTAAAGCTTTCGGGCTCACCACCCTTCATCAGTACATGAAAACAATGAAATTTTTCACAACATTAAATAGGGGTACAGATAGTATAACATGATCTAGCCAGCCTAACACATTTAACTTGCAATTAACTATTTAAATTATTTAAAACTATACTAACATGCATAAAAAACATTTTAAAATAATTAAATTGTCCCTTACTATTCATATAATATAATTAATTACATATATTTGCACATGTATAAATAAATACATTTGTATTACCCTAAAATCGCCCTATACAAAATATATTTCATGTAAAACTTATTATATTATATGAATAGTAAGGGACAATTTAATTATTTTAAAATGTTTTTTATGCATGTTAGTATAGTTTTAAATAATTAAAATAGTTAATTGCAAGTTAACTGTGTTAGGCTGGCTAGATCATGTGATTCTATCTGTACCCCTATTTAATGTTGTGAAAAATTTCATTGTTTTCATGTACTGATGAAGGGTGGTGAGCCCGAAAGCTTTACTTATTAAATTTTGGCGTTTAAGTGTGTTTTGGAGATATTTTTTGCAGTATTTATCAAGAGTTTTGTCATAGATATTACTAACACTGGTGCTGCTGTGAGCGCCTGGAGTAAGGGGAGATTTGGCCAGCTGTTATTATTGAAAATATCTATACTTCTGGTGAAGAAATGAGTACTTCAGTTAAAAGACTGTTATATAAGTCTAACAATCCTTTGCTACAATCTACATCTACTGCATCCCAAATGGTAATGGCTGACCAGAATATGGGAGACTTTAACAAACTATTAAGTCTACTGGAGAAGAAAGTCCAGATGTACAAACAACTCAAATGGCAGCGATTAAACTTTCAGGCTTATTTGGAGTTGGGCGTGATATCACGAGGACTTCAAATTTTAAAGATGCCTTCATATGGTAATACCTATACAGACCTACTTGTGCAATGGCAGCAGCTTAACTTAGAACTAAGTACAAATTACATGAAATTAATGAACAGATTCTTTGAAACTGTAGAAAAAAACTTGATAGAAGAGATTGATAAGCTTGAGAATGATATCTTGAATTTGCCAGTATTTGAAAACTGTAATACAAAATACCAAGCTTTTGTGGACCGCATACAATCTTTAGACACCAGATTAGAAATGAAAAAGAAGAATAAAATACAACGTGATTTGGCCGATTTTAAAAATGGCCATATCTTTTCTTGGCCAAGGACAGAAAATCAATGGGGCTATGTAAATAATAAAAATAAAAGAAATATAAATACTAAACAAAGAGAGACAGCTTCTAACTCTTTAGATCAATTAGATGAATTTGAATTGCCGCAAACGCCTATGGAGCTGATACCCAATCAGAATGAACGTATGCAGAATCTTGCGAACGCTTTATCCAATCAGCAGGAACCAATATCTTCAAAGAGAGTGGCTGAAGAAAGTGAAATCCCTATACAGGATGGGGCGAACACGTCGGTTAATAAAATATGTATTACAAGTGAACATTCATCACTGCGACCTCAGGTTGAGTTAAAAGATAAAGTGAAGCAAATGGAAATTTCTTCTTTTTTACCATTCCAACTGAAGCAGCCAGAGAAAGTCGCTGTACAGCAGCAAACGTTAACAAGAGGTCATTCGCTACAGAGACAAACTCAGCAAACAACACCGAGTACGAAAAGGAAGAACAACAGCCCTGTAACTTTCAGCAAAGTAGTTCGTCGTTGATCCGAACTACAAAAATAATAAAAGGTACTGTCAATCTATCAAAACTGTTAATAAATGAAGATCAGTTAGAATTGCTTAGCAAGGGTATGAAATGTATACCATATGCACAAGATAATATTGTGAATGCTATTACAGATGTAAAACTGTTTGCGAGAAGTTTAACGCTTAAGCTGATTTTTAAACAGACAACAATGAATATGCCTGTATGTAGAAAGCTAAGCACTTTTGTACCACAGCTATGCCCTATAGTAACTGCTTTTGTAAATATTGTTGAAAAAGAGCTGAGACAACTATATTCAAAAAGAAATAAAAGAAAGGCCTATAATTTGTCTTATAGAGAATATAAAGCACTTACGCAGCTTGAAGAGAATGATGATTTGGCCATTAAGCAAGCAGACAAGGGAGGTGCAGTTGTAATAATGGATAAGAATAGTTACATGGAAAAGTTTAATAATATTCTTGCAGACTCTTTAACATTTAAGCAAATAACTTTTAGTGAAGTTAAAAAATGTATTGTAGATGTAAACACGATAGTTTATGAAATGCAGTTAAATTATGATATTTCTATTGATCTTTTTAATTATTTTTCTATACCTTGTTCAAGGACTCCAAAAATTTATGGAATTCCCAAAATACATAAAAACTTGGAAGACCCACCACTTAGGCCTATAGTTTCAGGTAATGGGTGGGTGACAGAACCTATTTCAAAATATCTGCAGTTTCAACTTGGTAAATATTTAGTTAAATGTCAAAGTATTCTAAAGGATACTGTTAATTTTTTAAATGATTTATATAAATGGTACGAACAGAATATTAATGAGAATTTTATTTTTGTGACATTAGATGTAACATCGTTATTTACAGTCATCCCTAATGAATATGGTTTGGATGCAATAAGGAGTTTTCTTTGCACAGAAACTAATGTACAGACAAATAAAGTAGAAAATATTTGTATGCTTCTAGAAATAGTACTAACAAAAAATGTTTTTATTTTTGATAAGAAACCATTCTTGCAGCTAACTGGGGTAGCAATGGGGACCCCAGTAGCTAACACCTATGCAAACTTAGTACTATATCAATGGCAGAAGCATTTTGTATTAAGCAATTATAATAATTCAAATAACAAAGTTAAATTCTAAAGAAGATTTGTAGATGACTGTTTTTTTATTTGGAATGGTAGTAATGATAAACTGCATAATTATATTAAATATTTAAATGCCACAACTGATTTTTTAAAGTTTAAAATGATCTCTTCATCTGATAGTATAGTATTTTTAGACATTCAATTATATAAAAAAATGAATAAAATAGAAACTATGATCTATAAGAAAGAGGTGAATGCTAACAGGTATGTTAGAAGAAACAGTATGCATGCGCCACATACTTTTAAAGGAATACTCAAGGCACAATTAATAAGGGCCAGTGAACTTAATACAGAAGATGATAATTTCATGTTGCAAGTGGATGAGATGAAACAAGAATTTATAAAGAATGGTCACTCCTCGAGTTACATAGACACCATTTATGAAGAGGTTAGAACAGGTAGGAAAGACAAGTATAAACCTATTTTTAGTCAGAGAATGACAGAATTAGTACAGATACCCAATGAGAAAAATGAACTTATTAGATATATAACTACTTATAGTATAAATACTAAAGAGGTGTGTGACATTATAGAAAGAAATTGGCTTATACTATTAGCAATGCCAGAAATCAAAGAATTAATAGGTTTAAAACCTAGATTCTCATATAGAATCTGGAAACATTAAAACAAAAACTATGTTATAAAGATTTTAAAGTTGAGAAAGTTTTATACCAGCATAAAAATGCAACACTGAAATGCCATAATTGCAGTTGCTGTACAGATATATATGATTTAACAAATGAATTTGAACATCCTATTACTAAAAATAAATATAAATGTAAATGCTCAGCTAACTGCAATACGTCACAAATAGTATATCTTGCAACATGTACATTCTGTACAGCATTTTATGTTGGTAAGACAACAAGGAAGTTAAGAGAACATATTATAGAGCATAAATCGGAAATTAGAAAAAAGTAATTACTAATGCTTTATATAAGCATATTATGGACAATGTCACACACACTTTTAAATTTAGAGTTATATGTACAATAATTACAGGTATTAGAGGAGGAGATATGAACAATGTCTTAGAACTAAGAGAGTATGAATGGATCACTAGGTTACAGGCAGACACACTACCAGGTCTAAATAATACAGTTAGCATAAAGCCGGTATTGGTAAAAAGACAGAGAGAAAATATTTGAGAATATATTTTTATTATGTTTTTTTATTAAAGTATTTATGAAATGTATATATTTAAAAATTTATATTTCATAATGAATTTTTCTTGATTGAATGTCTATGAAATATGAAGTAATATTTGTTATGCAGTGTGCTTATAGTAATGTGTATAAAAGAAGTTTTACATGAAATATATTTTGTATAGGGCGATTTTAGGGTAATGCAAATTTATTTATTTATACATGTGCAAATTGATGTAATTAATTATATTATATGAATAGTAAGGGACAATTTAATTATTTTAAAATGTTTTTTATACATGTTAGTATAGTTTTAAATAATTTAAATAGTTAATTGCAAGTTAAATGTGTTAGGCTGGCTAGATCATGTGATTCTATCTGTACCCCTATTTAATGTTGTGAAAAATGTAATTGTTTTCATGTACTGATGGAGGGTGTTGAGCCCGAAAGCTTTACTTATTAAATTTTGGCGTTTAAGTGTGTTTTGGAGCCCCTTACAATAAGACAGGTATGGAAATGATGAATATTATAATTCGTAACAATCAGGTTAAATTGACTAAATTACAAAAAGAGATTTCCTCGCTTAATAACAGCATCATGAATGACTTACTATTTGTCCAACAGAAAGATAATTATGTTAAAGTATTGAACAATGTGGAGGCATTTGTTAAAAATAATTTGAGTGTTAAACAAAAAAAGTTGTTTAGAGACACCAACGATTACAAGGAAAACTGTGCTTATCCAGTGGGAATAAAGCAGAAACATTCTGGTATTTCACACTCAGATAATTATATTTGTGTTAATGATGGACAGAGGGACAATGAGGTGAATGTTAATCTTGATGATACTTTTGATGGTGGTGACTGTTTTTTGGATCAACCCACCGAAATGAGAAGCTCGGAAAGACTTTTGAACAGGGGGAATGTAGGAGGCAGGAATATGTAACAGAATTTTCACTACAACAGGACTGGACGAGGGGGGAGGGGGAACAGAAGGGGTTATCGTTGAATGTATTGTGTTCTGGTGTTGTTCATGGATCTTTTACTGCAAAGACTGATTATATGGTTAACCATGACTTGGGACACCACTTGGACACTTCAGAGGAGGGTGACCATTTGACTGAGACACAGTCTATTTTACTTGGAGATATGGATTTTAATGTCAACAATGGACATATGATTTGCAATGTGGTCAAAAAGCATGGGTTTACTATTTGCAATTACACTGAAATGAATATTTGTGATATACACATTGAGTTATTAAGTATAGATACAACTTTTGTACCAAATTTTCGGTTAGATACTGCCAATGTGCTCATTAATTTAAAGTTATTCACAAGACAGTTGAACTTAAAAATGTATTTCTCATCTATCGGTCACAATAAGCAGTCGGTTTACAATGTATTGTATTTAGAGAGAAGTACTTTCATTCCCCCACCACATCTCGAGGTATTGGACCTCGAAAGATGTGTTGAGTGACTTTAGGAAAATTTTAAATCAGAATAGACAATGTTGTGACAATCTCACCCATGATGAAAGAGTGGTTTTAAGAGACCTTGTCAACAACAGAGGATGTGGGTTTATGAAACCTGACAAGGGTGGTGAGATGGTGGTCATGACTACTATGGACTACAGTTTAAGGATGAATGATATATTAAATGATGACAAGACATACTACAGGGCATCTAGAAATGAGGTTAATAGGGCCTATTTGAAGATCGACTTATATCTACATGATGCATTATTTCAAGGAATGATAGATGAAGTTGAATTCAATTACTTGACAGTTAAACACCCGATATTACCCGTAATCTTTGATATACCCAAAGTCCACAAAGATATTTATAACCCTCCCTTTAGGCCAATTGTTGCAGCAGACGGTTCCAAAATGGAACCTTTAGCATCTTATGTAGACACATGGTCGAAGGTGGAAATTAAGGAAGCTGAACACATTTTAAGAGATTTTTGGCACTGCTTGGAAAGATTAAGAGCTGTTAAAAATGAAACTAATTATGTGTTTTTGACTGTGGACGTTATTAACCTGAACAGGAATGTAATTTATTAGAAGAGATGTTCTTGAATAGGGGCTATCCTAATTATTTAATTTCAGCTGTGCGACACGAAATACAATATAAAAGAGATACTGGTGTCTATCTCCCATTATTAAGCTCTTGCCAACAGTTAGAACATAATTCTAATGAGATGACAGTTGATATCAGTATCAATTTTACGGGGGAGTCAAACATTAATCCGGCAACTAATGTAAATAAGGTGTCATATAATATCAGCTTTTTGCACACTTTCTCGACAGATTATGGTAAGATAAGAAATATTTTATACAAAAATTGGGCTTTTATAAATAATAATGAAGCACTGTTCAGAGTTTTAGGTAATAAACCTAAACTAACCTATAAACGGGGTTTAAATCTTAAAAATATACTTGAAAAAAAGAACGAAATATGTCACACACATTCTAGAATTAAAGGTATGTTTAAGTGCGGTTGCTGTGCCCAATGTAAAAACATTTTAGTAACAAATAGCTGTGTCATTAATGGCATTAAGTATTACATTAATTCTAGATTTAATTGTGAAACCCAAGCAGTAACTTATGCAGCCTTATGTCAATTCTGTGAGGCATTTTATATAGGTAAAACGGAGCGTAAACTTAGACAAAGGATATATGAGCATTGTTATGCCATTAAAAATAAGGATTGTAACAATGCTCTAGCTAAGCATATCTCATTTAATCCAACACACTCTTTTAAATTTATCATTTTGCAGAAACGAATGAGTGATATTAGAGGTGGTCCTTGGCAAACTAAGTTAGACATAGATGAGCTTAAATGGCAGATTATGACCAACGCTCAAGTGTTTCCAGGTCTAAATGAGGCACTTTCTATTAAATGTGTATTAAACTTATTGTCTCTGAACAGATGATGATTTTTTATTATTTAATATACATTATTTTTTTTAATATGACATATTTAACATTATTTAGTTATTTATTACTAACAATCATATAAAGGTATTCTATAGCTTAGTATCTACTTGTATTGGTAGTTTGACCTTATGGTATTGAATGTGTGTTTGTGTTTTAAAAATGAAGCAAGCTGTTTTTAAGAGCATTCAACTTTAAAAGTTAATTGATGTTTTAATTGAATTGCTTATTTAAATGTCTATTTGATAATATACACTGTTTTGTCTGAAGAAGGCTCGGAAAGGTCTGAGCCGAAAGCGCTTACATTAAAACAGTTTTTAAAATCTTCATTGCTGCCAGCTCTACTGTTTTCAGGTTTAACAGTTTGTTGACGTTATTAACCTGTTCACTGTAATCCCCCATGATCAAGGTTTGACCATGTTCCATGAAAGCTTACTTAATAGTAATATGATAGATAAAACGAAATTAAATTTATTGGTAGAATTCATGGAACTGGGTTTAAAAAACAATTTTCTTAGCTTTGAAGGGGAAATATATCAGCAAAAGATGGGTGTGGCGATGGTAGCTAGGTGTGCCCCTGTATTTTCAAACTTAGTTCTACTGACTTGGGAGAATTCCTTCATTTTTTCATCCAAATATATGGAAAATATCCTGTTATATAACAGATTTCTGGATGATAAACTCAACCTGTGGAGAGGTGATGACATTATGATTGGTGAGCTTATTGAATACCTGAATGGTACAACAAACTTTTTTAAGTTCATGTTCACCTGGCATAAAGCTGAGATTAATTTCTTGGACATTACCCTGAAAAAAATCACCACAAGGGTTGTGTAGCAATATTTATAGAAAGGATATCTATTCAAATTCACTATTACATTTTGATAGCTGCCACCCTTACCATCAGAGAAAAGGTATCATAAAGGGGCAGATGGTGAGAACATCTCGGCTAGTTAGTGAAAATATGTTTTTTAGGGAAGAAATTTTAAAATTGATTGGCATATTTCTTAAGAGGGGGGTACCCTCTTAAGCTATTACTAAAGGTTAAAAAAGAGATTATGAGAAAAAGGGACAAAGTCTACACCCCGATTTTAAGAAAAAAGAAGTTATGTCCTTACCATAACGTTCCATGTGAGTTGTTCATCTCGCCTTTTTGTTCTTACACGTGGGTTCGGAGCTGATCCCTCGGCTCCGAGTCAGCCGGTTTTCAAGCTCAAACTCTCAGAGAAGCTCGAGACCTAGTGTATATCCCATGATGTTCTACTGTAAATCCCCAGATCTTGTTTGCTGCTGCAATGGATCTACAGCTTGTTGGAGGAAGCTTGGGCCAGTGACTAATTTTTCTATATTTATAGAGAATTTTTTTGGATACTTTTATCTTTATATGATTAAAATAGATGTGAATTTACTATAGTATTAGGGTTTAGTTAGTTCGTTTAGATCTAGTGAAATTTTGAAGTGTTTTTTCTCTTAAGGATTTTCTAGGCCTTTCTTACTTGTTTGGGCATGACAGGGCTCTGTCAGCTCTTGTGTGTGTGTGTGCTCTTGCCCTGGTAAATGTAATTGTAATAGTACCAAACTGGTCTATGTGGCAACCTACACAGCCTGCAATGGTTTTTACGTTGGTAAAACCATTCGCAGGCTGTATGATAAAATTTTGGAACATCTGAGATGTATTAAAAACAAGAATAAGCACAATGTATTTTATGTACACAGTAAAAAATGTAGTAATTTAAAAAAAGTTTTTATTTTTTGTGATAGATAGAGTGTGTAGCAATGAAAGGGGGGATGTAAAGGCCAAAGTAGAAACGAAGGAATTACAATGGGAATTACAATGGCAACTCAGGTTAAATGTGTTGAATTTACCTGGGTTAAATGACAGCACTACCCTAATGCCTATTTTAAAAGTTAGAGCTAACAAGATTTAAAGGTTAGGGTGTGTTTTGTCTTATATTTACAATACAATGGTTTTAATATTTTAATATTTTACAATCTTCTTGTCCTGCCTTTTAACCCCATGTCATTTTTAGAGTTATATATATTCATTTAGTAAATATGATATAGATGTCGTATTAATTTTATTCATTACACTTTTATGGATGTTTCTTTAAATGGGAAAGGCATTTGTATGATGTCATAAAATTCATTACACTTGACTGGTGCTTGTCATTGCGGTTTGCTATTTAAAATTCTGTTTATTGTTCAACCAAATGACTCTGAAGAAGTCAGATTCTGTACCAGGCGAAAGCGCTTAGTTATTTGTTTTTTTGTTTTATATTAAAGTGAAGTGACTGACCTAGGTGGTCTGGCTTTTTTATTATTTTTCTTTTTGAGTTGTGATTGGTCCTTGTGGACTATTTTTGTGTTTTACCCTTTTAAGAATACTCTGCAAAGTTTATAAGAAATGAATGAATATTTTTTAAACCCATTATGACAATTTTAAATAGCCACTGGTTCAACCCTGATAGTAGAAGAAGAGGTCCCTGCTTCAAAGTACAAAGCTAAAAATTCTAAGACTTTATTGATAGCAGCAGAGAATGAGTCAGTGTTATTATCAGAAGCCGAGTAGGAAAATCTCTTCCATTTACTATTGTATAGTTTTCTGGTGGAAAGCTTATGGGAGGCCAAAAGAATCCTGCGAACGGGGGGAAAAAGTTTATTATACCTGGCAATCAACGGAACTGGAGAAGCCAAGCCATAAGCTTAGGGTTTTGAAGGTTTGGGTGAACGAATCCCTCTGGATGACATAGAAGATCTGGATCTGAGTCCACAGTCCATGGTCAGTGAATCAGATAAGGCCAAGGAAAGGGGAACCAAATCTGTCAAGACCAGAAGGGAGCAATGATTACCTTGCTCTTCAACCTGATTGCTTTCTTTAGAAATTGATTAATTAATGGAATTGGGGGAAATGCGTACAAAATTCTGGAGGGCCAATTGTGCAGGACAGTGTCTCTTACATACTCTCCAGGAGGGGCGACCAGGGTGAAGTAACTACTGCACTTGTTGTTCTTGAGCGATGCAAATAGAGCACAGCAAGGCTGAACCCAGTGACAAAAAATCTTTTCCGCCACTTTGGGATTGAGAGACCACTTGTGAGACAGGAGCATGCATCTGCTCAGTTTGTCTACTATCACACTGACACACCCCAGAATATGAGCTGCTATTATAAAGCAGTTGGAAGAGATCGTCCACTGCCAAACTCTGAGAGCTTCTCGACAAAATGGGTAAGACTTGGTCCCTCCTTGCTTGTTGATGTACCAAACTACTGACATATTGTCTATTTGAGTTGCAATTGTTCCAAAGGGGAGAGCAGTTTGAAAGGTGTGCAACACAAAAAGCACTGCCCTCAGCTCTAGAACACTGATATGTGAGTTGGCCTCCATGGGAGACCAAGTGCCTTTGACAGTCTTGCCCAGATAATGCCCCTCACCCGATCTGGGAGGCGTCTGTGGTCACTATGGCTTGGGGTTGACATGGGACAAAGGGGTGGCCATAGAGAATTTCCTCTGAATGAATCCACCAAGTTAGGTCTTTCTTGCAATGGTTGGTAATCAAATCTGATCTGACATTGGTTGAAACAGTATGGACCACTGAGATGCTAAATGTCACTGTAGAATTCTCATGTGAAATCTTGCTAGGGGAAAAAGAAGTTATGTACTCACCGTAACGTTCCATCTGAGTAGGTAACTTCATTTGTCAGCAACCTGTGGGTATCAGATCCGACCTGGATCCGAGCTGGCAGCTTCCCAAGCTAGAGAGCCGAGCTCCAAGCCCCTCCCCCTTACCCATGATGCCCTGCCACCTCCTTCCAATCCCCAGATCGTGTTTGCCCATCCATATAATCTCACCATGACAAAGCAACAACCTGGAGAATCCTAACATAAGGATTAACAAATGACCTGGATAAACCATCCTAGTGATCAGGAAACCAAAAAAAACAGGTTAGGGGGAAGGAGGGAGGGTCGGTTGCTGACAAATGAAGTTACCTACTCAGATGGAATGTTATGGTGAGTACATAACTTCTTTATCTGAAGTAGGAAACTTCATTTGATCATCATCCTGTGGGACAGAGTCCCCAGCTACCAAAAAACTTGGGCTGTCCTCAAGGAAGGATATTCCAGAGCACTGCAGAGCCAAAAGCCGCCCTTCCTCTAGACACTAAATCCAATTTATAGTGAGAGATAAAGGTATGAGAGGATGCCCAAGTAGCCGCAGAACAAATGTCATCCAAGGGAATTCTCGACCAGAATGCAGCTGATGTAGCCATAGAATGGGTAGAGTGAGCGCGAACCCCAGTAGGTCCTAGCAGGCCAGATAGTTTATATATGAACAAAATGCAATTTGAAATCCATCTGGCCAGAGTCACCTTCGACACAGGCTTACCCAAGAAGGGTTTAGCAAAAGAGACAAATAGCTGATCAAACTTGCGGAAGGCCGCTGTTCTGTGTAAATAAAACCGTAACTGCCTATGAACATCTAACATATGAAGTTTGTGCTCCCCTTTGTTTTGATAGTTAGGGAAGAAAACTGGGAGATTAATGGACTGCTTGAGGTTCGCCTTGGAGGTCACTTTAGGTAGGAAAGATGAGTTAGTCCTGAGAAAGACCCTATCCTTATGGAAAACCAGATACGGGGCTCTAATACAGTGAGCTTGAAGCTCCGACACTCTTTTAGCTGAGGTAATGGCTACCAAAAAGGCAGTTTTCCGGAACAAGAATTTCAAATCAACAGAAGCTGCAGGTTCAAAAGGATGTCCAGTTAGAGCTTGAAGGACCAAGGGTAGATCCCAAGGAGGGACAGGGTTCCTAACAGGGGGTCTCAAGAGAAACGTACCTTTCAGAAAGGCCTTACAAATCTTGGTAGAAGTGAAGGGACTGAGATGATCTCCAATGTGAAAATGCGAGATGGCAGCCATTTGAACCTTTACAGTAGAAGAACTGGCCCCTTGCTGAAAAATATGTGATAGAAAATCGAGCACTGCTGGGATGGGAGCAGTGAAAGGGTCCAATTTCCTATGAGACACCCAAATAGAAAACCGCTTCCATTTACTATTGTAAACTTTCCTGGTAGACGGCTTATGCGCCGCTACCAGGATAGATCTAACTGCAGACAAGATACCGGGAGTCCTAGCAACTAATGGAACTGGATCAACTAAGCTGAGAGCTTGAGATCGACCAGGTTTTGGGGTTTCAATCCCGAAGGATGAGATATTAGATCCGGAATGGGATCCAAGATTCGGAGAAGAGCTATAAGATGAGACTGCAGGCACTCAACCAGGTTTGGCAAGGCCAGAATGGGGCTATGAGGATAATCTTGTTCCCCAACCGACGAGCTTTCTGTAAGAATTTTGTTATCAATGGAAGAGGAGAATAAGCATACAGAAGACCGAATGGCCAAGCATGAACTAGAGCGTCTCTGGGGCTTTCCCCTGGAGGGGGAATTAGAGCGAAAAACTCGCTGCACTTCGCGTTGAAAGGTGACGCGAAGAGATCGCAGCAAGGCTGACCCCACTTGCGGAAGATCTGTTTAGCTACTAAGGGATTCAGAGACCACTCGTAAGGCGAGAGGATAGTTCGACTCAGTTTGTCCGCTAGGATGTTGGACCAACTCGGAATGTGTGTTGCTAACAGAAAACGGTTGGTGGATATCGCCCAATCCCAAACTCTCATGGCCACTCGACAAAGAGGGTAAGACCTGGTCTCCCCGTTTGTGATGTACCAGACCGCTGACGTTGTCTGACTGAATCGCAATAGTCCCTGGAGGGAGAAATGCATGAAGGGCTTGCAACGCTAGAAGCACCGCTCTCATCTCCAGAACATTGATATGCAAAATGGTCTCTGTCTGAGTCCATGTACCTTGAACAGTTCTGCCCGCGTAATGCCCCCACCACCCAAGGCGAGAAGCGACCGTGGTCACCGTGGCTTAGGGTTGCTGCATAACAAACGGTTGCCCTTCCCGAAGCTCTGGGGAGTGGAGCCACCACAAGAGAGAATTTCTGCACACTCTGCTGAGAGGAATCGGCAAGTCCAATGGATGGTGAAGGATGGACCACTGAACCTGTAATGTCCACTGGAGAATCCTCATGTGCAAGCGGGCTAAGGGCACGAGATTGATTGCCACTGCCATGGACCTTAGAGCTCTCAGGACTACCTCCGCTGATGGGGCAGGTGATTGGAGAAGGGCTAAAATGTGTAAGGTCAAACTGCAAAGTCTGTCTGACATCAAGAAGGCCTTGGTCTGAAGCATGTCTATCCTGGCCCCTATGAACTCCAAGACTTGAACTGGTTGGAGGGATGACTTCTTCAAGTTTATGGTGATCCCCAAATGGGACGCTAGAAGTAGGAAACAATCCCTGACTAAGCAGAGTAGATGCCTGGTGGGGGTGGTCAGGAGCCAGTCATCTAGGTAAGGAAAAACTTGTATTCCCTGAAGCCTCATGTGGGCTGCTACAACTGCCATGACCTTGGTGAACACCCTGGGGGCTGTGGTGAGACCGAAGGGTAGGACCCTGAACTGATAATGACTGGCCCCTAGCTGGAAGTGGAGAAACCTCCTGGAACGCCTGTCCATGAGAATGTGATAGTACGCATCCTTGAGGTCTATGGAGCACATCCAGTCCTTCTCCTGCAGCAGGGGCAGAATGGATTGAAGCGTGACCATCCGGAATTTTTCTTTGGCAATGAAGAGGTTCATTGTTGAAAGGTCGAGGATCGGCCTTAAGTCCCCCGTCTTCTTTGGCACCAAAAAAACCTGGAGTAATTGCCTAATCCAGATTGTCCTGGGGGGACATGCTGGATGGCTCTTTTTTCTAGCAGCTTTTTCACCTCTAAAGCTGCAGGCTCCCTCTGACTGGGTGGTACATCGGGGAGGCGCCTCGACTGAGGAGGCAGATTTATGAAAGGGATAGAGTAACCTCTGGGTATTATTCGAAGCACCCAGCGATCTGATGTTATGGACTCCCATTGGGTCAAGTGCTTCGAAAAATGCCCCCCAACTGCCTCCAGAGAGGAGCAGTCGGGCAACCCCTCAGGGCTGCTGCGTGGGTCAATGAGAAAAGGGATCCCGCAACACACAATTTTTCGGCCCCCCCCCCTCTGTCTCTGGGCCGGCGTCCACCTTGTCCCCCTCTGCCTCTGAAGGATGAAGGGTCCGGAGCATAACGGGACTGCTGAGAATTTTGGAACCACATCTTCTTTTGTCCTCTCTGGTTCTTAGAAAAGGACCTTTGAGGAGCCGAGAAGCAGACTCCAACGGCAGACAGCGTCTTCCCATCTTTCTCGCTCTGAACCAATTTGTCGCGGACGGTCTTCCCAAACAGAGTAGAACCGTCAAAGGGTGCATTCACGAAGGACGCCTTGAAAGGTTCTGCAAAGTCACAAAGCCGGAGCCAGGCATGACGCCTTAAGGCAATACTGGACCCGCTGGCTCTAGCGGCGCCTTCCGTGGCATGGGAAAGTAGCCACACAGACGTGTTCGAAACAGATTTGAGAGTGGCCATGCGAGTCGAGAAAGTCCGTTTGTCCTCGGCCGACATGGACTCAGGGGGAGACTCAGCATATTCTTTCACCAGATCCCGCTGAAGTCTAATTATATGGACCAAGTAATTCAGCGCACTTATAGAAAAGGTAGCTGAAGCAAACATCCGCTTCCCAATACAATCCATAGTCCGAGACTCCTTATTAGGTGGGATGGATCGAGGAACTATCCTGAGCGAGTTCCCTCTTGGTGGCTGCTGCCACCACCATGGAATCTACCGGGGAACCCTTACTCCAAGCCGTCTTATCCATGGGGGGACTGAGAATCCTGTTTGGCCTCCTGGGGATCGGCTCTACAGTGTCCGGTTCCTTCCAAGCCCTGGTAGTGATGAGGTCAACCAGGGCATTATGGGTAAGGGGAGGAGCTTGGAGCTCGGATCTCTGGCTTGGAAAGCTGCCGGCTCGGATCCAGGTCGGATCCGATACCCACAGGTTGATGATCAAATGAAGTTTCCTACTTCAGATCTAACGATAAGGCCGCTGCCATCGAATCTAAGGCTTGTAAGACTAGTAGTGCAGCTACTCTCTTGGTTCTGACAATTTTTTGCACTTCGGCCTTGATTTTTTGCAGTCTTAGATAACGTAGGGAGGCTATGCAAGTATTGGTATTTAGAACTGCTCTTATGAACTCTAAAATTTGTGTTGGAGTCAGTTGTGATTTTTTTGCTAATTTACAGTAATCTCCAAGTTGGCGCAGGTCTGGAGAACACAGTCACTTGCTTGTTTTAGAAGATGCCTGGTGGGAACAGTAATGAGGCAGTCATCTAAGTACGGAAAGACCCAGAATCTGTGCAGTCTCAAGTGACCTGCTACTACTGCCATGAATTTGGTGAACACCCTGGGGGCTGTGATGAGACAAAAGGGCAGAGCTCTGACCTGATAATGACTGGCTTCCAGCTGGAAGCAGAGAAATCTCGTGGAGAGCTTGTCCATTTTTATGAGGTAATACGCATCCTGGAGATCTATCAATAACATCCAATCGTCTTTCCCTAGAAATGGGAGAATAGACTGAACCGTGACCATCTGGACTTTTGTCTGTCAAACAGATTTGTTCAAAACACTTAGATCCAAAACTGGTGTCTTTTTTGGCACTAAAAAGAATCTTGAGTAAATCCTGGATTCTATCTGGTCTGGTGGGACCTCTTGAATGACACTTTTTGCTAGCAGTTTTTTGATTTCTTACACTGCTGGTTCCCTCTGACTTGGGGTGGAATGTCAGAGATTTTCTTGCAATTGTTCAGGGGTAGAAAGAAGGGCATGGTGTAGCCTCTGATTATGATCCTATCCACCCAAAGATCCGAAGTTGTCTGAAGCCTAGCGTGTTGGTGCAGAGATAAATGCCCTCCGACTGCCCCCAGAGGAAGGCAATTGGGTGTCCTTTCAGGACTGCTGGTAGGGTTTACCAGGAAAGGTATCCATGGAACCCTGATTTTGTGGCCCACCTTTGCCGCGTAGACGGTGCATTCCATTAAAGCTCCCACCTCTGCCCCTGGGGAAACCACTGCCACATGTTTCCTGGAAAGGCCCTTGGGACTTTTTGAACACATTTTCCCGCTCCTCTGGTTCCTAGAACAGGACCGTTGAGAAGTAGAAAAATGAATGCCTACTGCAGAAAGGGTCTTTTCATCCTTTACTCACCTGGACAAAGTTTCTTGAACTTTAAGGCCAAAAAGGGATGATCCGTCAAAAGGGGCATTGACAAAATGAAGACTTGAATGGCTCCGCAAATTTGCACGAATGCATCCAGGCATGTCTCCTTATGGCTACACCTGATCCCTATACACTAGTTGTCCCTTTGGCTGTATGCGCTATGAGCTTCATGGACAAATTTGAAATGGGTGGCCAACTGAGAAGCAACCTTATCTTGAATTTCATCAGATATGTCTCCTGCCCGGGTATCTGATAACTCTTTAATCAGATCCCCTATGAAGTCTGGTGAAGTGTGCCATAAAGTTCAAAGACTTTAATGCAAAGTTTGATGAAGCATAAACCCACTTGCCAAACCTATACATCACCCAAGATGCTCTATTAGGAGGATGGATAGTGAAACTTTCCTCTGCCAGTTCCTCTTTTTGTGGTTGACACTATCACTATGCCATTTGAAAGAATACTCTGTTCAATTTAGTATACACTGTCTTTTCAAACTATTGCTAGCATGACTATTAGCTTAAATAAAAGTTGCAAGGTAAAGGGTTAATTTAAAATACAGAAAAATAGTAAGTGTGCTGGCAAGCATATATAGCTTAGTTAGATTTTTTGACATCCATATAAAGGAGTATGTTATTGAGAAACAAAGTCTTTAAAAATAACTGCGCAGATGGCAGCTGGAAGGACATCAATGAAGTAAAGAGATGTAACATCAAGTTTCAGATACTGCTGGAACACCACATTTCAGATAATGCAAGACTGAGTTTCCATGGATCATCAAACTACAAAGAACCAAGGACAAGGGAACAAAGGAAAACTGTTATACATCGGCCTCTGAAAAAAAAATACCAGACCTTTTGGTATAAAAATGAGTGTGTGTAAATAAGAAGTTATGTACCTACCATAACGTTCCATGTTAGTTGTCTTCTCTCGCCTTCTTTCTTGCTTGATGGGTTCGGAGCCGATCCCTCGGCTCCGACTCGGCACTTGCTAAGCTCGAGAGTCACTTTTACCAGCTCGAGGCAGCCCCATATCCCATGATGCAAGGCGGTAAGTACCCAGATCTCGTTTGCTGACAAAGGGCAATAGCACCAAGCATAAAATACTTCCCAAAGGAAGAAAGAAAACTTACAGATGGAAGAAGGACCAGGTCTGAATGGTCTTCAGCATAACAGTTTCTTATACAAGGTTTGTCCAGGCCAGGGGGAAGGAGGGAGGGTCGCAAGAAAGAAGGCGAGAGAAGACAACTAACATGGAACGTTATGGTAGGTACATAACTTCTTAATGTTAAGTTGTCAATCTCGCCTTCATTCTTGCTTGATGGGACCGTCCCTAGCACCTCTATCCTGGGTGGCTCAATGGAACAAACTCTTGAGGACTGTAGAGCCAAAACTGGCTCTGTCCCTGGAGGCCAAGTCCAATTTGTAATGGGAAACAAAAGTGTGAGGAGTAGCCCAAGTGACCGCTGCACAAATAGTGTCCAAAGGAAGTCTAGCTTGAAAGGCTGTAGAAGTAGCTAAGCTCCTAGTTGAATGTGCTTTAGGTTTTGAGCACAGCTGTTTTCCCCTGAGCGTATAAATTTCAGAGATGACCGAAGAAAGCCATCTGGACAAGGTCACTTTAGAAACAGGAAGGCCTTTTTTATTATCCGCATAGGAAACAAAAAGTTGATCAGATTTTCTAAATTTTTTTGTTCTGTCCAAATAATATCTAAGTTGACGGTGGACATCAAGATAATGTAGCTTTTGTTCAGCTCTATCTGAATAGTTAGGAAAAAATACAGGAAGATCAATGGATTGATTCAGATTGTTCTTTGAAGCGACCTTAGGTAAAAGGTTGGATTAGTTCTCAAAGATACTCTGTCTTTGTGAAAACCAAATAGGGGGTCGAACCGAAAGAGCATGAAGTTCAGACACCCTCCTGGCAGATGTAATAGCCACTAGGAATAAAGTTTTCCAAGAAAGATATTTCAGGGAACAAGAAACAGCTGGCTCGAAGGGGAAGAATCAAGGATGTCAGCACTAAATTTAGATCCCACTGAGGAGGAGGATTCCTGATTGGAGGTTTTAGTAGGAAAATTCCTTTCAAGAAGGCCCTGCAGAGCCTATGGGACATAATATTATGATCTGCTATCCCGACATGAAAATTGGAAATAGCAGCCAATTGAACTCTGACTGTGGAAGAAGAGGAGCCTGCATGAAAAATCTCTGCTAAGAAGTCCAGGACTGCCTGAACAGGGGCAGTAAAAGGATCAATATTTTGGGCCTTAGCCCAATAAGAGAAACGTTTCCATTTGCTTGTATAAATCCTCCTGGTAGAGGATTTTAGCGGTTACTATGATGTCTCTAACTGGGTTAGAGATCAAAGGAAGCCTGGCTAAGGAAGGAAGTGGAGCAACCATGCTGTGAGGTTGAGAGAAGGGATTGACCGGTGCAGCTGACCCGATTGGTGAATCAGAAGATCTGGCACTGGGTCCAGATGCCACGGCTGCACCAAAAGGTGATGATGGAGGAATGGGAACCAAACTTGTCGAGGCCAGTAAGGGGCAATGAGAATCAATTTGGCTCTCAAAACGGTAGCTTTCTGGATCACCTGAGGGATCAGAGGAAATGGAGGGAAGGCATAAAGAAGTCCCTGGGGCCAGTCCTGGGTCAGAGCGTCTCTGGGGGGATGGCCTGATAGAGGGAAGAGGCAGAAGAAGTCTGGACATTTGCTGTTTTGGGGAGTAGCAAAAAGATCGCAACATGGACGACCCCATTCCAGAAAAATCTCTTCCGCTATAGATTGCTTGATAGACCACTCGTGAGGCATGAGGATAGCTCTGCTCAATCTGTCCGCTATAATGTTGGTTTTCCCAGGGATATGCGTTGCTACCAGAAACCGATGAGAGGAGATCGCCCATTGCCATAGTCTGAGCGCTTCTCGACACAAGGGGTAGGACTTGGTTCCGCCCTGTTTGTTGATATACCAAACTACAGACATGTTGTCTGTGTGGACTGCAATTGTCCCTACGGGAAGAAAGTCGTTGAGGGCTTGCAACGTTAAAAGCACTGCTCTCATCTCCAGGACATTTATGTGCAGATGGTACTCGAACGGCTGCCACGTCCCATGAACCATCCTGCCCTGATAATGACCCCCCACCCGATCAGGGAGGCATCCGTGGTGACAGTGGCTATCGGGGATGGGGTTACAAAGTACCTGCCTTGGTGAACCTGAGACGATGTGATCCACCAAGCAAGATGCTCTTTGCATGTCTGTGTCACCAGAATCTGGTGACGCATTGGAAGTTGCTGGTATGACCACTGTGTGAACATCATCCACTGAAGAAGGCGCATGTAGAATCGAGCCAGGGAAGAAGAGTAATGGCCGCAGCCATGAGACCTAATACCTTTAGAACCATTCTGGCCTGTATTTTCTTGCTGGCCAGAATGATCCTGACATGAGTCTGAATGTCTGAAACTCTTTGTTCTGTAAGGGTAGCTGACATCCGAACAGTGTTTAAGTTTGCGCCTATGAAGGTAATAGACTGGCAGGGCGATAAGGATGACTTTTCAAGTTGATTGAGATGCCCAAATGAGAACAAAGGTCTATTGTGTAATCCCTGGCTTGTATAAGCTGATGCCTGGTGGTGGCTGACAGGAGCCAGTCGTCGAGATACGGAAACACCAGGAATCCTTGACGTCTCAGGTGAGCCATGACCACTGCCATGCATTTGGTGAACACTCTGGGGGCTGTAGTGAGACCAAAGGGCAGGGCTCTGAACTGGAAATGACTGGACCCCAGCCGAAAGCGGAGAAATCTCCTGGAGCGTCTGTGAATTTTGATGTGATAGTACGCATCCTGAAGATCTATTGAGCACATCCAGTTGTCCTTCTGTAAGAAGGGCAGAATTGACTGTAGAGTGACCATTCGGAATCTTGTCTTCCTGACAGACTTGTTGAGTCTGCTGAGATCCAATATTGGTCTCCAGTCTCCCGTCTTTTGGGGACCAAAAAGAACCTTGAGTAGATTCCGGCTCTGAATGGTCTATTGTAACTGGCTGAATGGCTCTTTTTTTGCAGTAGTTTTGAGATTTCTGACTCTGCAATCTCCCTTAGACCGGGTGGTACATCTGGAAGGGAACTTGAGGGGAAGGGACTTTCCTCGAAAGGAATTATGTAACCCTTGGATATGATCGACTGTACCCATCTGTCTTGAGTGAGGGAATGCCAGGCTTCTGGGTACAGTGATAATCTTCCCCCGACTGCCTCCAAGGAGGGACAGCCGGGCAACACCTCAGGGATGCTGAAAGGGCTTGTCAGAGAGAGGCTCCCTGTTTCCCTGGTTCTTGGACCCCTCTGCCTCTAGAGCGGCGTCTGTTGTTGTTACCCCCTCTGCGTCTAGGGGTAAACTGACCACGTGAATCCGGCGTGACTCCTTGGGATTTACGGAACCACATCTTCCCGCCCCTCTGTCCTTTGGGATAAGGCCTAGAAGGGGTGGAAAAACGGACTCCAATAGCAGAAAGAGTCTTGCCGTCCTGCTCGCACCTGGTCAAGGTTTCCTTCACCTGAGGGCCAAACAAAGCTGACCCATCAAAGGGAGAATTTGTGAAGGATGCCTTAAAGGGATCCGCAAAATCACATAGCCGCATCCAGGCTTGGCGTCTAAGAGCCACACCTGTACCTGCGGCTCTACTCGCTCCATCCGCAGCATAAGATATTAGCCGCATGGAGGAGTTTGCAATGGAATTGAGGGTTCCTAGCTGCGAAGCAATTTTTCTTGAGCCCCTGCAGCTGTAGGATCCTGAACTACTTCTCCCAGCTCCTTCAGGATATCCCTCTGGAGTCTGGTGAAGTGACATAGGTAATTCAGCGAACGCATAGCAAAGGTCGCTGAGGAAAACATCCGCCACCGTACCTATCCATGGTCCTAGAGTCCTTATTAGGAGGATGGACGGGCACGGAAGGATCTGCAAGTTCCTTTTTGGTGGCCGCAGCCACCACCATGGCATCAGCGAGGACACCCTTAGTAAGGAATTGTTTGTCACACGGGGCAGTGATAAATTTTGAAGGCCTCCTAGGGACTGGCTCTACAGAGTCAGGAGCTGCCCACGCCTTTCGTGCAATAACCTGCATAAGGGGGTCGAAAGGCGGAGACACCCAGGAGGTGGAGGGCCGAGATCCAAACGCCTCTAGGTATACTGACTCATCCTCAGAGGGATTGTTGGTGGGCCAGTTTCCCCTCTGTTTCAGAAGTTCTAGGATGTCTGAGAAGGAGACATCCTCAGAGGGGATCTAGGGGATCCCTCTGACTCATCAAAGTCAGTATCCGAGTGACAGACTCGGGAGTCTACATGCTTCCTCTTACAAGTCCTCTTCCTAGGAGGATCTCCCGAAACATCAGGAGAATCCTCGGAAGAGGGGAAATTCCCAATGGGGAAACCTGAGGCGGAGGATCTCTGGGTCCTGTAGCAAGAGAAGTGGCAGAGATGTCAACAGGTACTATAGAGGGAGGAGCTACGGGAACAGACTGCTGACTGATACCAGTGGCCAGTACACTCTTCATCACCTCGAATGCTCCCTCCCAGGCAGGTCCGAGAGAACCCGCTCAAGAGCTAGGAACTCCAGGGACCACCGAAAAGGAAGTCTCCGAGGCAGATGTCGGAGCCGAGCTCACCAAGGCCGAGGCTCCAAGGGGAAGAGCGGGTTCGGACAAGGGTCCGATGCCACTCACCCCCTCGGAGGAGACCATGGAAGCCCGACCACCGAATCCCTCTAAGGAAGGTCTCGAAGAGGAGATAAGAGTAGAGGCTGAAGGAACAGAAGGGGGTATCCGTCCTCCAGCCGTAGCAGTAACCATTCCCGAAGACTCCAACTCCAAGCTCTGGGGTAGAGTTGAAGGAGGAACTGTAACGGGGTGTGGACCAACAGTCGTCTGTTGAGACGGACTGTGTAACATTTGGGCCAGTACCTGTGACTTAAGTAATCTGACCACTCTCTCTAGGTCATGATCTGACAACCTGGACGACCTTGACGATTGGCTCCGATGGCTCCGTTCCGATAGAAGAGGTGAAGCCGGAGCCGAAAGTATCGGCACCAAGGAAGGAGACCTCGACCTCTTCCTGGAATGAGCCATCGGAGCCGATACTATAGATCCTGGCGGAGCCGCCCCCGCGGAGCCGACAGGAAGACTCGATGTATCTGCTCCAGCCGGAGCCGATACAGCCACCAAAGTAACTGTGTCTGAGCCGATCGGAGCTGACACAGATGCCTGTGCCACATGGGTGTCGGAACCGATCGGAGCCGACATCGGCGGTCAATACAGATTCGCACCGATAGCCATCGGTGCCGAAGGCTGTTAAGCCAGAATCGGCTCCAGCCGAGCCGATCTCGACTCAACGAAGTCGGAGCCGAGGCCGCAGGCTTAGATACAGAAGCCTGGGCCTTGGAAGGTTTAACTGATTTGGATGGAGCCGACTTAGCCGGAGAGCCCTCCGGCAAGAAGGCCCCTAAGAATCAGTTTATTACGTCTTTCCTGCAGGACTCTCTGGCTGAAGGAATGACAAATAGCACAGGAGTCCTGCAGGTGAAGAGGGCCCAGGCAATAAAGGCAAGAAGTGTGACCGTCTGTCAGAGACATCTTCTGACAGCACGAGTCACACTTCTTAAAACCTGAGACCCTCTCCTTTGACATGGTGCTTTAACAAACACACACACACACACCAGTCAAAAATTAACTTAAATAAAATACCCAAAAAGGTATTTCTATAAACAACACACACACCCTAACAGGGAGGGGATGGGATGGGTAAATTTGACTAAAATAATTAGAAAAGACAGGGATTTTCTGTCACAAAAGGTAAAAAATTAACTAATAACTAACAATTAAGGGTTTTTTTAAGAAAAGGGGCTTAAATATCCAAAAAGAGAATCACTTACCAGGAGCTGGTAAAAGGAGGACCTCATAAGCGAAGCGGCAAACGAGATCTGGGTACTTACCGCCTTGCATCATGGGATATGGGGCTGCCTCGAGCTGGTAAAAGTGACTCTCGAGCTTAGCAAGTGCCGAGTCGGAGCCGAGGGATCGGCTCCGAACCCATCAAGCAAGAATGAAGGCGAGATTGACAACTTAACATCAAGCTTTGGGTATTTGCCATAGAGGGCTGACAGCATCTGTGTTACATGCTTGTAGATCTGAAAAGAAAAATGTGAAAGTAAAGCATATTAACTTAAACAGTTATCTGTGTATGTATTATGCTCAGTACAATACAGTAATAAGACTAGTTCATTACAATAAATAGTTAAATGAACTGTGGTATGCATGCATGTAAATGCAAGTAACAGCAAGAAACCAAAAGAAGGCAGTATTGAAGGTCAAGGAAACAAGACTAGTTGCCAGGCCAAACGGCTTACGTTTTTCTAAAACATTATTGTTAAGTATTCACGTGCAGCATTAAGTAAAAAGAACAAACATTTGCAAGTAAATACTATACAGAGTACAGTCAGTACATGAGCTATGGTGTGCAGATAAAATAAATTATGCAGGTCCCTTTACAAAAAGGGATATTACAAATAGCTAGTAGTAACAGTAAACATTTTTTTCAAAATGGGTAAAAGCAATTCCTATTACAACTTTGACAGTGCAGGCAACAGCAAAAGCTTTATAAAAATATTTTCTGTTTTTAAAAATGGCCAAAAAATAAGCAAATGTGTAAGACCAAAGTGCCACAGTTTAGGTAACAGCCAAAGGGCAAGCATAAACAATACTGCAATAAAATGATGTATACTACACGGGGAAGGGCATGCTTTCAATTTTACACTAACTGTGTAAACAGTACTGCAAAAGGTATGTAATTAGCAGGCTTCAATTTAATGCTAAGTTTGTAAACTAGACTGAGTGTACATTACAGCCATGTATATAGAAATACAAAAACAATCTGTACAAGCAAGTGTATTCTGTATAGTATATAACAAATAGTTTATGTAAATAGACAATTTTGCATTCAAGTGTTATATGTATAGTAACAAGTCAAAGCTTGACATCTGTGACGTGTTTAAAAAAAAATAAGACTGCAATGTCTTTGCAATAGAATTCTCAAGCATTGTCAATAAATTGATGTATAGAACAACACTGTATAGAGTCATATTCAGATTCATCCAATTCTAATAGTAATGTTTGCCATCATTGTGTTGACAATATAAAACTGTGTTAACTTGCTGTATTAAAAGGAAAACTAAAGGTTTTGGCCCCCAATGTGTTTCTAGTTAATAGCAATATAACTTGACTACAGACAGTTCTGTATTTAAAATAAAACAAAGGGAATGTATACAGTGATAGATATGTTTAAAACTGTATAAATGCATGTGTATATTTATTTGCTAGTTAGATGCATATAGACATCTGTTGCTATAATATATGTAGAAATAATATAGTTAGTTAAATACATGTATTTCTGTTTGCTAGCATACATATATTCTGGTACAGCTTGGACAAGCTGAATGTTCAGTGTCTGGAACATGCTTCAAGGACTATAGATAAAAATGCAGCTGTGAGACAAGGCACGCAGCATTCAACACAGACATCTGCATTTCATTTGCATCATTCTGAACATCAGAACAGAGGGAATTACAATATTTTACAAATAAAACTTAGTTAGAAAAATGCTACACAAAATAGAACACAATACAATTTCAGTTGTAAAAAGCATACATCATGTACGTTTGAAAGGATAACATTCAACACAAATATAACAGCATGGTTAGCTAAACAAGGTCAGGCATACATAAAAGTAGAGAAACAATCAAAGACTGACATAAACATTTCAATAAACAGCTCTATCTCTATTAGATGCTGTACATTACCCCTGAAAATGTAACAGTTCTGACAAGGGAAGACATCATGCAAAAATGTCACAGTGTGTAGACAATAACACAAAAATAAGAATAAACTCAACAGGGGAAAAACAGGATATGGTTAATACCATTTTGGGTAACACGCCAGTACTTCATACAGATCAAATGTTAAAAATACCATCCACTTGTACTATGATAGGACAACAATACCAAAAATGAAAGATACCAAATGCAGATTTAAAAGAGCTTGGTATAAAAAACTAGTAAAACAAGATACATCACAGATTGTACATTTACAAGCACAAGGGAATCCTACTATTTAGTAAGTTATTGCAAGTATATTTAATAGACAGATTACAATTTAGTATAAATGGGCAATATTGCCTTCAAATTTCAAAATGTTTGTTAAAGTGGCACCACAGTTTGTATGTGTGGTTTCAAATAACCAAGTGTGTTAATAATAAAAGACAAAAACAGAAGCTGACACTGTCCATTATTGGTGGGACATATTCACAAGATGGTCATCATCTGGAACCAAATTGTTAAATTGGTTAACAGATCTGGTGTTGGTAGTCTTAGGAGTCATAACAATAATGACAGCTTGGAATTGTTTAATATGCTGCAGGTTATGGAGAGTTGCAATAACTCAACAAGTTATGATTGTAAATATGAGCAAAGTAATAAATGTTGTAAATGATGATGCTAACAAAACAAATGCAGTCTTTTCTTTAACTGAAGTTTAGTCCATTCCTCAAACAAATTTAAAAAATGGGGAACTGAAAGAATACTCTGTTCTATTTAGTATACACTGACTTTTCATACTATTGCTAGCATGACTATTAGCTTAAATAAAAGCTGCAAGATAAAGGGTTAATTTAAAATGTAGAAAAATAGTAAATGTGCTGTCAAGCATATATAGCTTAGTTCGATTTTTTGGCATCCATGTAAAGGAGTATGTTATTGAGAAACAAAGTCTGTAAAAATAACTGCGAAGATGGCAGCTGGAAGGACATCAACAAAGTAAAGAGATGTAATATCAAGTTTCAGATAGTGCTGGAACACCACGTTTCAGATAATGCAAGACTGAAAGAACCAAGGACAAGGGAACAAAGGAAAACATCATACATACATCATACATTAGACTCTGAAAAAAAAATACCAGATCTTTTGGTATAAAAATGAGTGTGTGTAAACAAGCTTGGGTATTTGTCATAGAGAGCTGACGGCATCTGTGTTACATGCTTGTTGATCTGAAAAGAAAAATGTGAAAGCAAAGCGTATTAACTGAAACAGTTATCTTCGTATATTTATTGTACTCAGTACAATACAGTAATAAGACTAGTTGATTACAATAAATAGTTAAATGAACTGTGGTATGCATGCATGTAAATGTAAGTAACAGCAAGAAACCAAGAGAAGGCAGTACTGAATTCTTCACCTCAGGTGCAATTAGAATTTTATCTTGTCTCTTGGGGATGAGTTCAATAAGCATCAGCAGTCTTCTATGCCTGTTGCAAGATCAACTTAATGACCTTGTCAGTGGGCAGAGTTAAACAAGAGGTAGATGGTCAAGCGCCGAAAGCCTGCTGGTACACTGATTCCTCTGACGAGGGCTTTTGGGACATCCAGCCACCACTCTGCTTGAGGATTTCAAGGATGACTCCAAAGGAGATGTGTTCTGGGGGTGACCGTGGGGAACCCTCCCCTTCATCATAATCAGTGTCCCTCCATGATGTATTTTTCTGGGGAATCTAGGTGTTTCCTCTTACACTTCCTCAACTGAGGAACCTCCTCACTAGGACAATTTGGGGAGGTGTTAGAAAAGGAAAAAAGCTGTATAGGTGACCCCTGCAGTTTCGACGTTTGTTGTCCAGGTATTGGAATTGGTCAAAGCTCTGGATGAGGGGAAGGACCCGGAAATTGCTCCAACAGGGGTGGAGTGGACTGAATGCTGATGGTGGACAGAGCCCTCGCCATGGCCTGGAAAACTGGCCTTCCTGAAGAGGGAATGGAGCCCGGAACAGAGAAATACTGCCTTGAAACTGTGGTCCCCCTCACTCAGAAGAAATTGCCCCCAAGTCTGAAGCCAGGATTGAGCTCACACGTGCTGAAGCCCCAAAATGCACATACAGCTCCGAGAAAACTGGAGTCGAGTCCTGCCCTCCAGAACTGACAGTGTAGCCACAACCCTAAGAGGTCTTTGGATTCGAAAGAGCCGAAGAACTCGGGGTAGGAATTGGTACCGGAGATGGAGATCTAGCTGAGAGTGAAACAGCTGGTACCGGGAAATTCAGAGCCGGGATCTCCAAGGCCTCAGATGAGGTCGGAGGAGGAGGAAGAGTATTTGGGGTTAAAAAAGGAAGCGTTCTGGCACAGGAAGGGGCTGGAAGCAAGTACATATCTGAAATTCCCAACTCCGCAAGAAGCTGATCCACCAATCTCAACACATCCAATTCTGTTAGACTCTTGGTGGAACAGACTGACTGGGTAGAAAGGGACAAAAACAGACTAGAACTGCCAGAATATCATGACAAGCCACAAGAACTGGAACTTAGACTGAGAACAAGAGGCACAAATTAGCATAAACAACAATTTATTTTCAGCTTTCGTCATTAGACTTCATCAGCAAATAATACATTCAACAATAAAAAACTTTCAGTTTAAAAATATCTATGAACCAATAGAAAGTATATCTTCATCCCACAATTAAGTGACATCACAAACTCAACTATTAAAGACGTAGACTTCTGTTATAAATGTATTTGTTCAAGTGAACCCTGTGGTTCTTTACGAAACACAATGTTAACTACATCATTCAACCTTGGTGCTTTGTCAGCGTTTAACCTAATCTGCCACAGTGCTTCTTTTTGTTCCAACTCTGTCTCAAAATGCCTACCCCTTATATGATGTGTTCCCTGTTCCAGAACTGAAAACTGGAACTTATTATAGTTAGGACACTTCATGGTGTGTTTAAAAAATGCTTTTCTACTATCCTTCTTTTTTTATGCTATAGTAGTACCCTTTAATCCTGGTACAGAGCCCCCGGTTGGTCATCCTGATGTAAAATGCAATACAATGAGAACATAACCCAATGTACACCACACCTTTGGTTTTACAATTAAAATGACCAGACACTGGAATAGCGTGTGGCAAATCGGGCAAATTTACAAAAGGTCCCACTAATATGTACCTACAAACGGTACAACTTCCACATTTGTGCATGCCAAATGGTTTGTTTGTGTGTAAAAAAAGAAGGTATCTCCTTACCATAACGTTCCATCTGAGTAGTTCTACTTCATTTGTCTTCAAACTGTGGGATACGGATCCGTATTGGATCCGAGCCGGCAACTTTATTAGCATCAGCTCCGAGCTCCAAACTCCTCCCCTTACCCATAATACACCTTCACTGCCGTCCATCCCCAGATCGAGTTTGCTGAACCTTATACTGATAACTCGACCTGAAAAATTACTTGTAATATATAATTATAGCCCAAAGGCTGTTCATATGCCAAGGTCCAGGGGAAGGAGGGAGGGATGGTTGAAGACAAATGAAGGAGAACTACTTAGAAGGAACATTATGGTGAGTACATAACTTCTTTATCTGAAGTAGTTTACTTCACTGGGTTTTCAACCTGTGGGACAGAGTCCTCAGCTACTAAACTCCTGGAAGGCCCTCATGGAAGGATATTCCGGAGCAGCGTGGAACCAAAGGATGCTCTCCTTCTGGAAGTCAAATCTAATCTGTAATGAGAAATAAACATATGAGATGAGGACCAAGTAGATGCAGAACAAATATCATCCAAAGACACTCTAGGTCAAAAGGCCACAGACATAGCCATGGACCTAGCGGAATGAGTTTTCACCTGACCTGGAGGAGATATGCCTCTGTCCTTATAGACCTGAAGGATGTATGAAGAAATCCATCTAGCAAAAGTGACCTTGGAGATAGGTTTCCCCAAAAAGGGTTTATAGAAAGACACAAACAATTGATCAGATTTATGGAAATTTTTAGTCCTGTGTAAACAGAATCATAACTGTCCATGAACAGTGGAGTTTGTATTCCATCTTGTTAGAAAAATTAGGAAAAAAACACAGGAAAATTGATGGTCTGATTGATATTGACTGATGGTGCCACTTTAGGAAGAAAGGATGGAATGGTTCGAAGGGAAACCCTATCTTTGTGAAAAATCATGCAAGGAACTTTGATGGACAAGGCCTGTAATTCTGAAACCCTTTTGGCAGAGGTAATACCCACCAGAAAAGCTCTTTTCCAAGATAAATATTTTGGATCTGCTGTTGCGGCAGGTTCAAAAGGAGGAGCAACCAAAGCTTGAAGGACCATAGTAAGGTCCCATGGGGGAACAGGATCTTTGACCAGGGGGCGTAACAAAAATGTGCCTTTAATAAACGCTTTACACAGTCTGAAGAAGCTAAAGAGGCAGAATTCTCACCCACATGAAAATGAGAGATGGCAGCCAACTGAACCTTGACAGTAGAAGAACTAGCTCCGTGTTGAAAAATATCAGCAAGAAAATCAAGAATGGCAGAAATACGAGCCATGAAAGGGTCTAAACTCCTTTGAGAGGCCCAAAGGGAAAAAACGTTTCCACTTTCTGCAATAAACCCTCCTGGTCGAAGACTTATGAGCAGCCACCAAAATAGATCTAACTGAGGAGGATAGTCCAGGAGTCCTAGCAATCACGGGAACTGGAGCAGCCAAGCTGTGAGCATCAAACTGTCCAGATTCGGATGAGGCACCCCCAAAGGGTGTGAAATTAGATCCTGAATGGGATCCAGGATCCAAGGCGAAGCCAGAAGGTGAGACCAAAGGAAGGGAAACCATACCTGGTGAGGTCAGAAAGGGGCAATGAGGATTACTTTGCTCCCCAGTCAACGAGCTTTCTGTAGAAGCCTCAGAATAAGAGGTACTGATGGGTAAGCATACAGAAGACTGGGAGCACAAGCATGAACTAGAGCATCTCTGGGGGACTCCCCCGGCAGGGGGTTCAGAGCGAAAAACTTGCTGCACTTCGCGTTGGAAGGAGATGCAAAGAGATCACAGCAAGGGTGATCCCACTCGCTGAAGATCTGTTCCGCTACTGAAAGATTCAGAGACCATTTGTAAAGCATCAGAATGGTCTGAATTAGCCTGTCCGCTAGGATGTTGGACTGTACTGGAATGTGCGATGCGATGAGAAAGAGGCTAGTGGAGATCACCCATTCCCACACTGTCATGGCCTCGCGACAAAGGGGGTAAGATCTGGTCCCTCCCTGTTTGTTGATATACCAGACCACTGACATGTTGTCTGACTGAATTGCAATCGTTCCCAGAGGAAGAAAGGCATGAAGGGCCTGCAATGCTAGAAGGACCGCCCACATCTCTAGGACATTTATGTGCAAGCTGGTCTCTATAGGGGACCACAGGCCTTGGACTGTCCTGCCCGAACAATGCCCCCCCCCACACCTGAGTTGGGAGGCGTCAATGGTCACTGTGGCTTAGGCTGGGGCTGGAACAAAGGGTCGTCCATCCAAAATGTCCGGAGAATGCATCCACCATAACAGGGATGACCGACAGACTCGACTGAGCTGAATTGGATATGCCAATGGCAGTTCTAACAAGGACCATTGTAGAGCTAGAGTCTACTGTAGAATTCTCATGTGTAACCGGGCACACGGGAGAAGAGTTATGGTCGCCGCCATTGAGCCTAAGGCCCTCAACACCGATTCCACCGCAGGTAGATGAGAGTGGTAGATCAGGGAGACATGCATCTTCAGGTTTTAAACTCTCTCCGAGGTCAGGAAGATTTTGCACTGGAGAGTATCTATCCTGGCACCAATGTAGTCTATCACCTGTACAGGATCTAGAAGAGATTTTGATGCTTTGATTGTGATCCCCAAATGCAGGGCAAGAGTCAGGAAATATTCCCTCGTTTGGGGGAGTAGACACCTGGTGGGAGCAGTGAGGAGCCAATCGTCCACGTACAGACAGACCTGAATCCCCTGAAGCCTCAGGTGAACCGCTACCACCGCCATAACTTTGGTGAAACACCCTGGGGGCTGTGGTGAGACCAAAGGGTAGGGCTCAAAATTGGTAATGATTGACTCCTAGCCAGAAGCGGAGGAACCTCCTGGAGCTTCTGTGCATTTTTATGTGATAGTAAGCATCCTAGAGGTCTAACAAGCACATCCAGTCGCTTTCTTGCAGGTACGGCATGATGTACAGTAATGTGACCACCCGGAACTTCTCTCTGGCAACTGACAGGTTCAGGGTAGAAAGGTCCAGAATGGGCCTCAAGTCCCCCATTTAATTTGGCACCAAAAAGAACCTGGAGTAGAAGACCTATCAGGACTGATCTGGGGGGACGGTTTTGATGGCTCGTTTTTCTAGCAGCTTGGAAATTTCCTGTGCTGCTGCCTCTCTTTGCATGGGTGGTATGTCCGGGAAGTGTCTGGGGCATTTGGGGGAACCCACAAAGGGGATATTGTATCCTTTGGATATGATCTGTAGCACTCAGTACCACTAGGTGCAAGGACAATCATCCCCCGACTGCCTCCAGAGTAGATCAGTCAGGCAACCCCTCAGGGTTGCTGCCCAGGTCTGTCCGAGAAAGGTTCTCGAGACACAAAATTCCTCGGACTCCCTCTGCCTCTGGGCCGGCATCCATTCTGTCCCCCTCTGCCTCTGGGTGAAGAAGAGCCCTGAGTGTCCCGGGAATTCTGTGCCTTCTGGAACCACATCTTCTTTAGCCCTCTCTGGTTCCAGGAAAAGGACCTTTGAAGGTTCGAGAAGCAGATCCCGATGGCAGACAGTGTCTTCCCATCCTTCTCACTCTGGACTAATGTCTCTTTGACAGTCTTACCAAAGAGAGTAGAGCTGTCATAAGGGGCATTGGCAAAGGACGCCTTGAAAGGTTTCGAAAATTGACATAACCTGAGCCAGGTGTTGCACCTCATGGACACACCTGACCCAGCTGCCCTTAGCCGCTCCTTACGTAGCATGTGAAAGGAGTCACTTAGACATGCTGGAAACTGCTTTCAAAGTGGCCATCCTCACGGAGAACGAAGCCTTGTCCTCCTGCGACACGGATTTGGGGGGAGACTCCTCCAGCTCCTTTACCAGGTCACGTTGGAGTCTGGTGACATGGACCAGGTAATTCAGCGCCCTAATCGAAAAGGTAGCTGAAGCATAAACCTGCTTCCCTAGGCGGTCTATCATCCTGTACTCTCAGTCAGGAGGATGAACTGCGGAACTCTACTGGGCAAGTTCCTTCTTTGTGGCTGCTGCTACCACCATAGTGTCTACGGGGGAGCCCCTGTTCCATGCAGGTCTGTCTATGGGGGGGGGGGCTTAAAATGTTATCAGGTCTTTTTGGAATTAGTTTCATGGTGTCCGGTTCCTTCCATGCCTGCGAGGTGACCAGATCCACCAAAGGATCCAAGGGAGGGGACACCCAGAAAGTAGATGGGCCCGTGCCAAAAGCCACCAGGAACACAGACTCATCAGAAGAAGGCTTGGGGGCAGACCAACCTCCTCATTGGTGCAGGATTTCCATGATGTCTCCAGAAACATCCTCGGGAGGTGACCTAGGGGAACATTCTCCATCATCCAAGTCCGTGTCCTCAGTGAGGGACTCGGGAGTCCAAGTGCCTCCTCTTGCATGTATGCTTGTGAGGTACCTCTCTGGTGGGGCTCTCCGGGGGAACTCGCAAGCCACTTGTTCCTCAGGGGGAACCATCTGGGGCTCCTTGAGCACGAGCTGTCCCTCTGGTAAAATGATGGGGACCATAACAAGAGCTGAGGAGGTTTGGGTGGAGTCCGAGGGGGAGCCAGGGGTCTCGATCCAGCGAAGAGAACCCTTTCTACCATTTCGAACGCTGAAGGAGAGCAAACCTCCTGAGAAACCAATAAGGAGGCCAGTCTCCTAGGATCCGGCAAGAGAATCAGAGCCAGGCCAGAAGAGGACAGAGCTCCGAGGGAGCTAACTTGGCCTGATAAAGGTGGAGCTGATAAAAAAGTTCCACTCCCTGAGATCTGACACCCAAGCTCTGGCTCCAAGAGCGGCTCGGATCCGAGCTAGTTGGATCCGAAACACTCCAGGCAGCTGTCGGCGTCGAGGAAGCAGGTACCGTCGGTGCCGATCCCCTGACCAAAGCCATCCTCGGATTCGAATACTCCAAACCCGATGGACGGATTGGAGAAGGAGATATCGGCTAGAAAAAGGGAAGTGAGCTTCTCCCTCCTGAGGGAGAGGGGGCTGGCAAGACCACTATCTGGATCTGAGTACAGATGAACCTCCTCATCATTTTATCCATATCAACCTCAGACAAGGATCGGATGGTCCTTTATGATGCCACGGACTCTGACCTGGCAGGTCAGGGCACCTAGGCCCTAGAAGCTGAGCATGTTCCTCCAGCTCCGGGGAGAACCATGGAGATCGAAGTTGAGGGGAGTCACAGATTCATAACATTTTCACAGGTGAAGGGAGGTCCGGAGACCTCTTTCACTTTTCCATCGCCTTCGACTCTCTCTCCTTCTCTCTGCCCCTTTTCTGCTCCGCTTCCACAGGCTTTTAAACAGGAGGTTGAGTCCCAGCCTGGGAGGGAGGAGAAGCCACAGGAAGAGAGGAAGGAGAGGCGGCCACAGCAGCCGCTGTGACCGAAGTCGGAGACGAGGAAACAGTCTCTGAAGGGGGAAGAAGGCCTTTGAGGGCCAACTTGGCCTTCCTATCTTTAATGGTGTGGGGGTTGAAGCCTGCACATATACTGCAGTCCACACTCAGATGGTCCACGCCCAAGCACATAACACACAGAGTGTGGCCATCCGCAGGGGATAATTTATGGCCACACTCAGTGCAACATTTGAAAATAGGCTTGTCAGCCATTCTATCAGAAGAGAGAAAATGTTTAAATAAAAATGTATTTCCTTCTCTCTGATAACACCCACTCACCACACTCACACACAGAAACACAGAGGGGGGGGGGAGCAAAAAATCCACAAAACTATTCAAACTAAGATAACTACCCTAAAACACTGTAACTTGACGCATCAAGCAAGGAGGAGGAGAAAGGGGAACATATTCTACCACTACCTAACAATTTTTAAAGAAAAGAAATAGTTTAATGGTTTTTTTACCCACTTGAAAAGTTGGAGCTCAAGAGATCATGAAGTATAAGCTATTCACGTCAAACGAGATCTGGGGATGGAAGGCAGTGGAGGTGTATTATGGTTAAGGGAAGGAGTTTGGAGCTCGGAGCTGATGCTAGTAAAGTTGCCGGCTCAGATCCGATACGGATCCGTATCCCACAGATTGAAGACCAAATGAAGTAAACTACTTCAGATTTGTCCTTTTCTCTGTTTTTTCAACCTCTCAAATAATAATTTTAAATTATAGTGATTTTTGTACACAAAATGGGGGTGGGAGCCGACCGTCACAAAAAGGTCCTGATTACCCTCTAAAATTTTCCAATTGTCCTGCATAATGCCTCTTATCAATCCAGTATCCAAAGTCATGTTCAAATTGCAAAATATTTCTTTGTTGGACTTACTCAAAACTTTGGAGCCACTATAAGGAACTTGTAATATGGGTGGGTAGAGTGTCATTTGATTGTCCATGACATACTTAGCTGTACTTCTTAATTTGTTTTCATGGTAACCTCTTTCCAAAAAAAGTGAACAAATAAAGTCTATTTCATTAATAAAATTACTGTCTTCACTAGTCATTCGACTGGCTGTGATGTATTGGCCTTTGGGTATGCTGTCTTTCATAAATTGCAGATGAAAGCTTTTATAGTGTAGGTAACTGTTAGTAAAAGTTTTTTTTATGGTGAATCCTACTTACAAATCTCTTCAGTACCATGACCCACTCTAAAGTGACATCCAAAAAGTTAACCTTTAAACCCACGTCACCTAAAGTAAAATTTAGAAACTCAGAACCAGAATTTTAACAGTCTATAAACTCTTTCACCTGGTTGAGGTCACCTTCTAAGTTGAAAAACAAGTCACTGACAAATCTTTTAAAAACCAAAACATGATATCTCCCCATAATAGGCACCAGAAATGTGTGTTCCCACCATCCAACAACAATATTTGCAAATAGGGGGCAGCTGGAGACCCCATGGCAACCCCTCTGTTCTGTTTATACACTTTGTTATTGAACATAAAAAAATTGTTTTTCAACAGAAACTCTATCATACCACAGCAAAAATTGCACTTGTCATTAGAGAGGTTGGAAAATTTCCCGACATATTGTCTTACATATTCTACTCCTGTTTCATGTGGAATACACGTAAAAAGTGATACCACATCAATGGTGAACAAAATGTGTTTTCGTGAGTCAAATGAAAAGGTGTCATTGAATTTCTTCAACTGTTCCAAAAAATCTCAAGAGTCCTGTAAAAAAGAACTCATTTTACTGACTAAGGGGTTTAAAAAAGAATCAACCATGAGGGAAATTCCTTCTGTGTGTCTTTGTGAACCTTTGGTATTTCAAACAAAACCCTAACTTGGGATACTCAATGTTACAAAACTCATAAGAAATTTTGTCTAAATTACTACTTAAACTGTCAAACGAAAAAGAATAAATTCTCTGATAACATGCTAATACATCACTTACATGATTACTTACCACAGAAAGACTTATAATCACAACTGACATGTTATCTTACAGAGAGAATTGTAAGACTTTAACTAGACTGTTGAAGAAGTATAAGTCTTAATTTAGAGAACAAATATTTCCAGCGATGCATTGAACTTAATATAGTTCCTGAAGGGCTAAGATTTTTTTAAAAGACCAAATGGTGTCAAGGCTACGGATTCCTTTTTTTCCACCTTTAAGGAATTCTTCAACAATGCTAGTCTTAATTTTTTAAAATTACTTGAGGACAATAATGTTGAAATTATGGCCAGTTTAAAAGAACAAATGACTGCTGATCAGGCTATTCATAGAGGGTTTCACAGTAGGTTTGGTGAGTGCTTAGAGTATCATAACATCCTAGAAGAAGTGCAGAAGCATGTGCAAATTATCAAACACAAAAACAACAAATTAAACAGAGATATTAAAGCATATGAAAGTGACAATGCCTATTCGCTTGCTAACACAGGCAATACATTTTCCAAGAGGAATTTTTCTAGCTTTCAATAGTCAAGGATAAAAGTTAGCAATATACCTTTATGAGAACTGAAAGTGAACAACTGATGGAAAATGAGAATGAGGCTACTGACAATGTAGCAAGTGAAGCAACTGGGACTTCAGTAGTTGATTTCCTGCAAACTAACATAGTCAGTACTTTTCCTGTGGGTGAATTAAGTAACACTGATGGTCCTGGTAATTCCATGGAATTTGGAGCAAGGTCCTAAGTTTTTTTAAGTTCAGAAAAGGAAGGGAAGGCCCCGAGGACCAGAACAACCAGAAAAAAGGAAAGGATTCCTTCCGCTTCATCCACGGGCAATTAGCTGAGTGTAAGATGTATAAAAAAAGAAGTTATGTACTCACCATAAGGTTCTATGTTTCTTGTCCATCTCGCCCTTCATTCTTACTAGATGGGTTTGGAACCAATCCTCGGCTCCGACATGGCCAAATACACTAGCTTGAAGTCTCTAACTTGGCTCATGGCTGAATAGCTATCCCATCATGCAGTGGTGTAATTTCCCAGATCTTGTTTTCTGCCAGTCATAACAATGTATCTATATTAATCATGCAACACCTGGTATAGAAATAACAAGGAAATTCAGAGGAGCTCCTTCACTAAAGAAGAAAGATCTCTCATCTAGGTCAACTAGGAGCCCTTGGCTGGGGGAAGGTGGGAGGGTCGTAAGAATGAAGGGCGAGATGGAAAACAACCATGGAACGTTACAGCGAGTACATGACTTCTTTATGTTATGTTGTCCTGTCTCGCCTTCACTTACTGGATGGGAACATTTTCCTGGGTGGCTCACGGGAGTATACCTTCGAGCACTGTGGAACCAAAGGAAGCCCTGTCCCTGGAGGCCAAATCAACTTTGTAATGAGTAATAAAAGTATGGGGCCTTGCCCAAGTAGCAGCGGCACAGATACTGCCCACTGATAATCTGAGTAGGTAAGCAGAGGATGTTGCTAATGCTCTAGTCGAGTGGCCTATAACTTTGAATGGTAAATTCCTGTTATTTGAGGTGTATATAAAGGTAATGCAATTTGAGAGCCCATTTGAAAACGTAACTTTTGAAACTGGCATGCCCTTTTTTGCTTCTGAAAAGGAGATGAACAATTGATCTGTTTTCCTGAAATCGTTAGTTCTATGCAAATAAAACCTAAGTTGTCTATGCACATCCAGTTAGTGAAGTTTGTACTCTGCCTTGTTGCTATGATTAGGAAAATACACTGGGAGCTCAATTGATTGATTCAGATTGGTTTGGGAACAAACTTTTGGCACAAAGGATGGATTAGTTCGCAGAGATACTCTATCCTTATGGAAAATCAAATATGGCGGCTTGATTGATGGAGCTTGCAACTCCGAGCCTTTTCTTGCAGATGTAATGGCTACTAGGAGAATAGTTTTCCAAGAGAGGAGTTTGAGATCACATAATAATGAAGGCTCGAAGGGAGGTAACTTTAGGTGAGTCAGGACAAAATTCAGATCCCATGATGAGAGAGGTTCTTTTATGGTGGTCTCAGTAAAAAAGTGGCTTTTAAAAATGCTTTACACGATTTGTGTGACATCAGGTTAGGAGTATATTCACCAATGTGGAAATTAGAAATTGCAGCTAGTTGGACTCTAATTGTAGCTGTGGCGAAGCCTTGCTGAAAAAGTTTTACAAGAAATTCTAAAATTGAACTAACTGGGGCAGAAAAAGGATCAATGTTTCTTGCTTTTGTCCAGTAGGAGAACCTCTTCCATTTACTAGAATGTAACTTCCTGGTAGAAGCCTTGTGGGAAGATACCAAAATGTGTTTTAGTGCTGATGTGAAGTCTTGAAGCCTGATTAAGTTTGGAGGTGGAGCAGCCATGCTGTCAAATTGAGGGTTTGAAGAGCAGGATGAAGTGTTCCTGACATATGGGTCAGAAGGTCTGGAACTGGGTCCAGAACCCATGGTTTCTCCTGTAGGTGAGGCCAGAGAAAGGGGAACCAAATCTGACAAGGCCAACATGGAGCAATGAGAATCAGCCTGCTTCCCAAGGATTTTGCTTTCTGAATGACTTTGGGTATCAGGGGAAAGGGGGGAAAGGCATACAGTAGCCCCGAGGGCCAATCGTGAATAAGTGCGTCTCTCGGCGTCTCCCACAGAGGAAGGATTAGGGCAAAGTAGCTGCTGCATTTGGTATTCCTGGGAGTGGCAAATAGATTGCTGCAAGGCTGGCCCCATTTTTGGAAAATCTCCTCCGCTATGTTTTGGTTTAGAGACCACTCATGAGGCATTAATATCACCCTGCTGCATTTGTCCACTATCATGTTGGATTTCCCTGGGATATGCGTTGCTATTAGAAAATGCTGGGAAGAGATTGCCCATTGCCATACTTTCAGCTCCTCTCGACAAAGAGGGTATGATCTGGTTCCTCCTTGTTTGTTTATGTACCAGACTACCGACATGTTGTCTGACTGGATTGCAATCGTTCCTAGTGGAAGAGAGTCCTGAGTGCTTGCAACACTAGAAGCACTGCTTTCATCTCTAGAACATTGATGTGCAAATGGGCCTCGTGTTCTTGCCATATGCCTTGGACTGTTCTTCCCAGATAATGCCCCACCCACCCTATCTGGGAGGCGTCAGTGGTCACCGTAGCTACAGGTTGTTGTGGCACAAAAGATCGCCCGATGGTCACATGGTCAGACCGAAGCCACCACTGAAGATCTCTCTTGCATGACTTTGTATTTCTGATTTGGTGAGACATGGGAAGTTCTTGTAATGACCACTGAGCAAAGAGGTGCCACTGAAGAATTCTCATATGCACCCTGGCTGGAGGAACTAAGGTGATCGCTGAAGCCATGGTTCCTAGGACTTTAAAAATTGTTTTTGCTTTCGCCTTGTTTCTGAGTAGAAGGTTGGTTACACTACTGCCATGCCTATGGTGAACACTCTGGGGGCTGTAGTGAGACCAAAGGGCAAAGCTCAAAACTGATAATGACTGGCTCCCAGCCAGAAGAGTAAATGACTCCTTGATGCTCTGTCCATTTTTATGTGGTAGTATGCTTCTTGGAGGTCTATTGAGCACATCCATTTGTCCTTCCCTAAAAAGGGAAGAATTGACTGCAGTGTCACCATTCGGAACTTGGACTTCTTCACAGATTTGTTTAGTTTGCTGAGATTCAATATGGGTCTCCAGTCCCCTGTTCTTTTTGGCACTAAAAAGAATCTTGAGTAAGTTTCGAATCCTATTTGGTCTGCGGGGACTTTTTGGATGACTCTTTTGTTTAGCAACTTTTGAATTTCTACAGCTGCTTTTTCCCTTTGACTGGGTGGAACATCTGAGATTGTTCTGATCTGTGGGACAGGATGGCAAAAGGGAATGGAATAACCTCTGGATATTATACTTTGTACCCATTTGTCTCTTGTGATATCTCGCCAAGCTTCTGGGTACAAAGTTAATCCCTCCCCCCCGACTGCCTCTAGACTAGAGCAGACAGGCCTCCTTTCAGGAGTGTTGGTAGAGTCAGCTGCGAAAGGAATCATGGTCACCTTGGTTTTGCGGACCCCCTCTGTCTCAAGGACGTCTACTATTATTGCCTCCCCCTCTGCCCCTGGGGAAGGTTTCACCTCGTGCGTCATGGAAAACTCCCTAGGATCTTTTGAACCACATTTTCCCAGTCTTCTGACTTTTAGGGTAAGGTCTTGAAGGTACAGAAAAACATACTCCAACGGCAGAGAGTTTTCCCTTCCTGCTCGCATCTGGTGAGTATGTCCTTGACTTTGGGTCCAAAAAGTGAGGAACCATCAAAAGGGGCATTGACCAAGGTAGACTTGAAAGGCTCCACAAAGTTACACAAGTGCATCCAGGAGTGTCTCCCCTTGGAAACTCCTGAACCCACTGCCCTGCTCCCTCCATCTGCTGCATACGATATCAGTCTCATGGAGGAGTTAACAATGAAATTTAAGGTAGATAGCTGAGAGGTCACTTTTTCTGAGACCCCTGCAGCTAATGAACCTTGGACAGCATCTCATAACTCCTTCAGGAGATCTCTTTGTAGTCTCGGAAAGTGTGTAAGGTAGTTTGGTGATCTAAGGGTAAAAGTCACTGACGAAAAATATGTTTCCCATATCTGTCCATCATCCGGGAGTCCTTGTTCAGTGGATGGCCAGACGAGGATGTTTCAGAAAGTTCCTTCTTGGTGGCTGCTGCCACCACCATAGCATCTACAGGAACGCCTTTCGTGAAAACATCTTTTTCAGAAGGAGCTGATAAGAACTTATTTGGCCTCTGAGGGACTGGTTCCATAGTGTCTGGTGACTCCCACGCCTTTCGACTAACCAACTCCAATAGCTCGTCAAAAGGCAGAGACACCCAGGAGGCTGAAAGCTGAGATCCAAAAGCCTTCAGGTACACAGATTCCTCATCAGAAGGGTTGATGGTTTTCGAGCCGCCTCTCTGTTTCAGCATTTCTAAGATATCTGCAAAGGAGATATCTTCAGAGGACGACTGTGGGAACCCTTCTGACTCCTCGAGGTCAGTGTCAGAGGTGATGGGCTAATCAGAGGAGTCTATATGCTTCCTCTTGCATGTTCGCTTTCGAGGAGCCTCCACAGAAGGGTATTCTGGGGAGGTCTTGGAAGAGTAGGGTTTGCCCAATTGGGCTCCCTGAGGCTCTGAATCTCGGCTGTCCTGTGGATGGGGTGGTGCCGAGGCAGAAGCCGGTGCCTTTGGGGGAAGAATACCAGTATCCCTGTGTAGAGCTGTAGGTGGGGACAGCACACTCCTCATCAGCTTGAAGGCAGATCCCCCAGCTCCAAGGACACCTCCAATTCCAAGGAAACAGAGGGAATCCCTGGCTCTATGGAGATCAGCTCTGAGACTGATGTAGAAGCCGAGTTCAGCCGAGCCAAAGCTCCGAGAGGTAAACTTGAAACCGAAGAAACTCGGGTCCGAGTGCCCCCCCCCCACAGCCGACTGGAGAACCTCGGCTCTTAGACACCCCGGATGGCACCGAGAGTGTTGGAGCGAGCAGGGATCAGTTCTAAAATCTCCTGGAGGGGTCTCAGAACTGAAGAGTCTACAGCAAGTGGTATCTGGCATTCCGGCTTCGAAGATCCAGCTTGTCTCGGAGGAGGAATAGTCATGGATGTAACAGTCTTCAATGGCTCTGAAATCGGTTGGGTCAGAGCCGAAAACAATTTAGCCAGTGCCAGCAACTTCAAAATTCTGCGCACCACCCTGTCCACATCATCATTTGATAAGCTCCTAGAGGACTTGAAGGAGAGGGTTAATGAGCGGAATCTCTCCCATATGGGAGATCTCAAGGTAGGGGAGACCTGTACTAGTTCAGTGGACCGGCTCCGAAAAATAGTCTATTTCAGCTCTCGGTGCTGAGGGCTGTGGAGCTGAGGAGATCGATGTATCTGAAGTTTTCGCCAATTTTTGAGGAGGCTTTGAATGAGCCGAAGAAGAGGGAGATTGTGTTTTCGTAGGCTTGTCACCTTTCGGGGAAGGAGACTTACTTGAAGAAGATGTACTCTGTAAAGCTTCATCAAAAGAAGGTTTCGGGAGTCCTTTGAGAATTAGCTTGTTCTTTCTTTCCTGTAATACACGGGAGCTGAAAGAATGGCATAATATACATGTCTCTTGGAGGTGAATGGCCCCCAAATAATAAACACAAACATTATGCTCATCAGTTATTGACATTTTTTGTGAACATTTCTGGGACTTTATAAAGCCTGATGGCTTAGGTTGGCTAAATACAAGAAAAAATATAAAGCTTTAGAAAAACTTAGCCACGGCCAAGGAGAGAGAGCATTAGAACTCGTAAACCGCCAAACAAGATCTGGGGAATTACACCACTGCGTGATGGGATACATATTCAGCCACGACCCAAGTTAGAGACTTCGAGCTAGTGTATTCTCCGGAGTCGGAGCCAAGGATCGGCTACGAACCTATCCAGTAAGAATGAAGGCGAGATAGGACAACATAACATATAACGTTATAAATTTGTCTAAACTTGACCTTACTTCTAAGCATTACAAAGTGTTGAATTTGGGTTTAAATTTTGTTCCAACTAGTAGAGCTGATATTTCCAGCACTGTTCTAGAACTGAAAAAATATACAAAACTGTTGAACTTAAATTACATTTTAAAAGACGTTGAAAAAAATGAAAGTAAATATTTTAAACCATCCTGTTTTAACCCACTTTTGGTACACCCTTTAAAAGTGTTTGAGAATGTTTCTGAAAAACAAATTAGAAGTTTGTTAGACATTATTAAAACAAGGTGTAAATATTATAACTTAACTATGAGTGAAAAATCTGCTATGAATGAATTAAAGTCTAACAGTATGGTTAGAATTATGAAAAGTGACAAAGGTGGTGCTTTGGTTGTGATGGACCAAGACAAGTATATTCATAGTACTGAAGCTAACTAACTAACTAACTAACACCATAGAATATGAGGCAGCCAATGTAAGTAATGTATTAACATTTTATCGGAGAATGTATTTTTTTTCTGACAGTTTAATGAGTGATAATTTAGACAAAATTTCTTATGAGTTTTGCAACACTGAGAATCCCAAGTTAGGGGTTTTGTTTGGAATACCAAAGGTCCACAAAGACCTCAACCACCTTCCATTCAGGCCCATTGTTTCAGCACCTAATTACATCACAGAAGGAATTTCCCTCATGGTTGATTCCTTTTTAAACCGCTTAGTCAGTAAAATGAATTCTTTTTTACGGGACTCTTGAGATTTCTTGGAACACTTCAGGAAATTCAATGACACTTTTTCATTTGAAAACGACCGCAATAGAGGATTCTGCACAGACGGCAGGTGCTAAGGCTCAAAATAGTAAGAAAACCGGTTTCAGCCCAATGGCCTTTTTTACATTGAAAAAGGCCATTGAGCAGAAACCGTTTTTTTTTTGTGGAGCCACATATTAAATACTCTTTTCCAGATGGGTGCTGGGTGCTTTGTGAATTTTCTTACCTTTTCATTTGACCAACGAAAATAAGAAGTTATGTACCTACCATAACGTTCCATGTTAGTTGTCATCTTCTCGCCTTCTTTCTTGCTGGTTGGGTTTGGAGTCGATCCTCGGCTCCGACTCGACCATCTACTAAAGCTCGAGAGATATTTACTGGCTCGAGGCCTCCCCTTATCCCACAATGCTTGGCGCTAGATACCCAGATCTCGTTTGGCAGAGCTAACACCATAAAAAAAAATTTTAAGGACACCTGTCCAAACTACAAGGTTTACCTACAGTACTAAAACAGAGGAGGACGTAACCCAGATAAGACTCAGCCAGAGGAAGAAGGCCTCAAAAAGGGACTCTTCTCGGTCTGTCCAGGCTAGTGGGATGGAGGGTGGGATGCAAGAAAGAAGGCGAGAAGAAGACAACTAACATGGAACGTTATGGTAGGTACATAACTTCTTAATGTTAAGTTGTCTATCTCGCCTTCATTCTTGCTGGTTGGGACAGCGTCCCTAGCACCTTAGTCTTGGGTGGCTCATTGGAACAGACTCTTGAGCACAGTGGAACAAAAATCAGCTCTACTCCTAGAGGCCATATCCAACTTATAATGTGAAATGAAGGTATGAGGAGTTGCCCATGTGGCTGCAGCACAAAAAGATTCCATTGGTAGTCTAGCTTGAAAAGCTACCGAAGTAGCTAACGCTCTGGTGGAATGACCATTAGGTTTAGTAGGGAGTTCTTTATGTCTCAGCTGATAAATCAAAGTAATAATAGAGGACAACCACCTGGATAAGGTAACTTTAGAAACTGGCAGGCCCTGTTTGCCCTCAGCATAGGACAGGAAGAGTTGGTCTGATTTTCTTGTTTGCTTCGTCCTAGCCAAATAAAAACGTAATTGCCTATGAATGTCCAATTGGTGTAACTTTTGTTCAGCTTTGTTCGAATAGTTAGGAAAAAAGACAGGTAGATCAATAGCCTGATTCAGGTTTGTTTCAGAAGGTATCTTGGGCAGAAAAGAAGGATTAGTCCTGAGTGAAACTCTATCCTTGTGAAACACAAGGCAAGGAGGACGAATACAGAGGGCTTGAAGTTCCGAAACACTCCTAGCTGAGGTGATGGCTACTAAAAAGTGTCTTCCAGGAGAGTAATTTTAAGGAACAGGAAGCCACAGGTTCAAAAGGAGGGAGAATCAAGGATGCTAATATCAAGTTTAAATCCCACGGAGGCGGGGGATCTCTGACCGGGGGCCTAAGCAAAATAGTCCCTTTAAGAAAGGCCTTGCAAAGTTTGTGGGACATGATGCTGGTTTCTGACAGGCCAGCGTGGAAATTTGCGATAGCAGCTAATTGGACCCTAATGGTGGCAGACGAGGAACCAGCTTGAAAAAGTTCTGCTAAAAAATCTAAAACGTGATGGACAGGGGCTGTAAAGGGGTCTATATTCCTAGCCTCTGCCCAGAAAGAGAAACGTTTCCACTTACTAGCATATGTCTTCCTGGTGGTAGATTTGTGCGAAGAAAGGATGATTTCACGCACCAGCTGAGAAATATGTGGAAGCCTGGCTAAGGTTGGAAGTGGAGCAAACAAGCTGTGAGGTTGAGAGACTGAAGGGATTGGTGCAGCCCGCCCGACTGATGGACCAAGAGGTCTGGCACTGGGTCCAGATTCCAAGGCTGCTCCAGCAGATGACGATACAGGAATGGGAACCAAATTTGTTGAGGCCAGTAAGGGGCAATGAGGATCATCCTGGATCCCAATGTGGTCGCCTTCTGAATTAGTTTGGGAATTAGGGGAAAAGGTGGAAATGCATACAGAAGACCCTGGGGCCAATCGTGAACTAGAGCGTCTCTGGGGGAGTGGCCAGGGAGGGGGAAGAGAGTGAAGAAATCGTCGCACTTGCTGTTGAGAGGAGTTGTGAAAAGGTCGCAGCAAGGTTGACCCCATCTGTGGAAAATTTTGTCCACTACTGACTGATTGAGAGACCACTCGTGAGGCATGAGAATAGCTCTGCTTAGCCTGTCCGCTATGACGTTGGACTTCCCGGGGATGTGCGTTGCTATCAGAAACCGTTGAGAGGAGAACGCCCACTGCCAGAGTCTGAATGCTTCTCGACATAAGGGATAGGACTTGGTTCCGCCCTGCTTGTTGATGTACCACACTACAGACATATTGTCTGTTTGAATTGCAATAGTCCCAGTGGGTAGAGAGTCCTGAAGAGCTTGCAAAGCTAAAAGCACCGCTCTCATCTCCAAGACGTTAATGTGCAGGTGGTACTCTAGAGGTTGCCAAGTGCCCTGGACAGTCCTGCCCTGAAAATGCCCCCCCACCCAATCAGGGAGGCATCCGTGGTCGCCGTGGCAACAGGAGGAGGAAGAAAAAACGGTCTGCCCTGGAGTAGTAGAGGGGAGACTATCCACCAAGCCAGGTTGTCTTTGCATGATTGAGTGATTATTATGTTGTGAGACATCAGAAGTTGTTGAAAAGACCATTGGGTAAAGAGCATCCACTGAAGAATCCGCATGTGAAAATGAGCCAGGGGAACTAGTATGATTGCTGCTGCCATGAGACCCAAAGTTTTCAGTACAAATCTGGCCTGAATCCTCTTGCACTGTAGTAAGACCTGCACATGTCGGCAAATGTCTGATACTCTGTCTAAAGGAAGTTTTGCAGACAGCTCTTTCGTATTTAATTTTGCTCCTATAAAGGTTATAGACTGACAAGGCGACAATGCAGACATTTCGAAATTTATTGAGATACCTAGCTCAGAGCAAGTTTGGATGGTATAATCCCTGGCTCGCAGTAGCTGATGCCAGGTGGAAACAGTAAGGAGCCAGTTGTCTAGATATGGAAACACCTGGAATCCTCGCAGTCTCAGGTGAGCCGTAACCACTGCCATGCATTTGGTGAACACCCTGGGGGCTGAGGTGAGACCAAAGGGCAGGGCTCTGAATTGATAGTGACTGGCTCCCAGCCAGAAGTGGAGAAACCTTCTGGGGCACCTGTCCATTTTGATATGGTAGTACGCATCCTGAAGGTCTATGGAGCACATCCAGTTGTCCTGACCCAAAAAGGGTAGAATGGACTGAAGCGTGACCATCCGGAACTTCGTTCTTTGAACAGATTTGTTTAACCTGCTGAGATCCAAAATGGGTCTCCAGTCCCCTGTCCTTTTTGGTACCAAAAAGAACTTGGAGTAAATTCCGGATCCTTGCTGGTCTTTTGGGACTGGCTGGATGGCCCTTTTTTCTAGCAGTTTTGAAATTTCTAGCACTGCTTGTTCCCTTAGACCGGGTGGAACATCTGGAAGGGACTTGGTTGTTTGTACAGGGGTGTGGACAAAGGGGATTTTGTAACCCTCGGATATGATGGACCGCACCCATTTCTCTTGTGTGAGGAGTTGCCAGGCTTCTAGGTACAGTGACAATCTTCCCCCAACTGCCTCCGAAGTTGGACAGTCGGGCAGCCCATCAGGGGTTCTGAAAGGGTTTGTCAGAGAAAGAATCTCTGCTACTCTGATTTTGCAGACCCCCTCTGCCCCTCAGACGGCATCTATTATTGTTCCCTACCTGCCCCTGGAAGGAAACTCACCACGTGTGTCAGGCACGACTCCCTGGGGTTTCCGAAACCACATTTTCCCACTCTTCTGACCCTTAGGGTATGGTCTAGAGGGAGTAGAAAAACGAACTCCCATGGCAGAGAGAGTCTTGCCTTCCTGCTCACACCTGGTAAGGGTATCCTTCACCTGTGGTCCAAACAGAGCTGAACCATCAAAGGGGGTTTTGGTGAAGGACGCCTTAAAGGGGTCAGCAAAGTTACATAACCGCATCCAGGCATGTCTCCTCAAACCAACTCCTGCACCTGCGGCCCTACTCGCCCCATCGGCTGCATAAGAAATGAGCCGCATGGAGGAGTTGACGATAGAGTTAAGGGTCGCCAGCTGGGAATTAATCTTTTCCTGAGCCCCCGCAGCTGATGGATCCTGAAGGGTATCACCCAGTTCCTTGAGAAGATCCCTTTGAAGGCAGGTGAAATGGCACAGATAATTCAGCGGCAGCATGGGAAGGGTCGCTGAGGAAAAGATCCGCTTCCCGTACCTGTCCATTGTCCTAGACTCTTTATTAGGTGGATGGACAGGCACCGAAGGGCCAGCCAACTCCTTCTTAGTGGCTGCTGCCACCACCATGGCATCAATGGGGACACCTTTTGTCAAAAGTTGTTTGTTGGGTGGGGCTGTAATGAACTTAGTTGGCCTGCGGGGAATTGGTTCCACTGTGTCCGGGCTGACCACGCCCATCGAGCCACTACTTCCATGAGCGGGTCGAAGGGTGGAGACACCCAGGAGGTGGAAGGGCAAGAACCAAATGCGTCCAGGTATACCGACTCGTCCTCGGAAGGGTTAAGGACAGTCCAGTTCCCCCTCTGCTTAAGGATCTCTAGGATGTCTGAAAAAGAGACATCCTCAGAGGGGGATCTTGGGGACCCTTCCGAATCCTCCAAGTCGGTATCAGACGTGACTGACTCGGGGTAGTCGACATGTTTCCTCTTACATTTTCTCTTCTGAGGGGGCTCCTCTGAATGATCAGGGGAGGCCCCGGAAGAGGAAGATACGCCCAATGGGGCGACCTGGAGCATCGGTTCTCCACGCTTGGGGTCAGAAAGGTGGACAGAGACTGATGCAGGCACCATGGGGGGAGGAGCCGAAGGGGCCGATCGAGGAGCCGACTCAGGAGTCAGCACACTCCTCATGACCTCGAAGGTGCCCCTATCAGGCAGAGCAGAGGGTCCCTGCTCCGAAGAGACGTGAACCCCTCCCGGCACCGAGAGGGACGGCTCCGAGGCCGATGTCGGGGCCGAGCTCACCTGCGCCGAAGCCCTGAGAGGGAGAACGGGGTCGGACAAGGGTCCGATGCCACTCGCCCCCTTGGAGCCGGCGAGGGAGTCCTGGCGCCGAGATCCCGCTCAGGAAGGAACCTAAGAAGAGATTGGAGCCGATGAAGGAGCCGAAAGATGTGGTATCGGCTCCGACGTTTTCAAGATTCGAGCCCCAACCAGCTCCGGCTCCGAACACAAAAGGGGAGTCGGAGGAGGAACTGCTGAAGACACCGGGACAGCCACAGTCTGTTGAGAAGGGCTGGTTAACATTTTGGCCAGGGCCTGCGATTTAAGGAGTCTACTGACCACGCTCTTCAAGTCATGATTGGATAACCTGGAAGACCGAGAGGAGTGGGACTTATGGCTTCGTTCTGACTGAAGCAACGGTGACCTCGGAGCCGAATGGACAGATTCTATGGAAGGGGACCTTGAATGGTTTCAGCCCAATGACGGCTCCGACACTGAAGTCAGAGCCGATTGAGGTCTAGGGATGTCGGCTCCAGCCGGAGCCGAAGAGGAGGCAGATGCTCCGCCCGGCGATGGCTCCGAACTGGGAGCCGACGGCTTGGCGGGCTTTGAGGATTTCCCCGACTGAGGTTTCGCCGGGGATCCCTCTGGCTTAAGTAAGCCTCTCAAAATAAGCTTGTTCCTATGCTCCTGCAGGACTCACGGGCTGAAAGCATGACAGACTGAGCAGGAGTCTTGCAGGTGTAGGGAACCCAAGCAATAAACACAAGAAGTGTGACCGTCTGTCAGAGACATCTTCTGACAGCATGAGTCACACTTCTTGAAGCCTGAAACTTTAGAATCCTTGGACATACTGGCCCGGGGATACTAAAGAGAGAAAAATTAAACTAGTGCTTAAACAAGGCACACAGAAAACACTCACACACCCGCACTAGTTAAGCTAACAATAATAACCACAAAACTATCACACACACAACTATCCTTAATAAAAATATACAAATACTACAAGGCTAAACACTACTCCTATAGGCACAACAAGGGTGGGGTTAGCCACTAATAGAGAGAAACAAGGGGGGGGGGAAACTCTCTAACAGAAAACGAGTTTCCTTAGTGGGACAAACTAGGGGATACATAGTCTAACTACACTACAAGGGAAAGACAATCTATATCTAAGAAAAATACAAGGTAAATATTAGTTAGTAATACAAAAAAAAAGATTAATATGACCTGAGCCAGTAAAAGCGCAACCTTGTAGCTGAAGCGACAAATGAGATCTGAGTATCTAGTGCCAAGCACTGTGGGATAAGGGGAGGCCTCGAGCCAGTAAATAGCTCTTGAGCTTTAGTAGATGGCCGAGTCTCGGCTCCGAACCCAACCAGCAAGAATGAAGGCGAGATAGACAACTTAACATCACATTTTGTTCACCATTGACATGGTATCGCTTTTTACGTGTATTCTACATGAAATAGGAGCAGAATATGTAAGATAATATGTCAGGAGATTTTCCAACCTCTCTAATGACAATTGCAATTTTTGCTGTGATCTGATAGTTGTTCTGTTGAAAAAACATTTTTTATGTTCAATAAAAAAGTGTATAAACAGAGCAGAAGGGTTGCCATAGGGTCTCCAGCCACCCCCTCGTTCGCAAATATTGTTGTTGGATGGTGGGAACACACATTTTTGGTACCTATTATGGGGAGATATCATGTTTTGTTTTTTAAAAGATTTGTTGACTTGTTTTTCATCTTAGAAGGTGACCTCAACCAGGTGAAAAAGTTTACAGACTGTTTAAATTCTGGTTCTGAGTTTCTAAAATTCACTTTAGGTGACATGGGTTTAAAGGTTAACTTTTTGGATGTCACTTTAGAGTGGGTCAAGGTACTGAAGAGATTTGTAAGTAGGATTCACAGTAAAAAAATTTTTACTAACAGTTACCTACACTATAAAAGCTTTCATCCGCAATTTATGAAAGACAACATACCCAAAGGCCAATACATCAGGGCCTGTCGAATGACTAGCGAAGACAGTGATTTTATTAATGAAATAGACTTTATTTGTTCACTTTTTTTGGAAAGAGGTTACCATGAAGACAAATTAAGAAGTACAGCTAAGTATGTCATGGACAATCGAATGACACTCTACTCACCCATATTACAAGTTCCTTTTAGTGACTCCAAAGTTTTGAGTAAGTCCAAGAAAGAAATAATTTGCAATTTGAACATGACTTTGGATAGTGAATTCATAAGAGGCATTATACAGGACAACTGGAAAATTTTAGAGGGTAATCAGGACCTTTTTGCAAAGGTCGGCCCCCACCCCCATTTTGTGTACAAAAATCACTATAATTTAAAATTAATATTTTAGAGGATGAAAAAACAGAGAAAAGGACTATTTTACACACAAATAAACCATTTGGCATGCAGAAATGTGGAAGTTGTACCGTTTGAAGGTACATATTAGAGGGACTGTTTGTAAATATGCCCCATTTGCCACACATTATTCCAGTGTCTGGTCATTTTAACTGTAAAACCAAAGGTGTGGTGTACATTGGGTTATGTTCTCATTCTACTGCATTTTACATTGGGATGACCACCTGGGGTCCCTGTGCCAGGATTAAAGAGCACTACTATAGCATAACAAAGAAGGATATTAGAAATGCGTTTTTTAAACACGCCTTGAAGTGTCTTAACTATAATATGTTTCTGTTTTCAGTTCTGGAACAGGAAACAGATCATATAAGGGGTAGGCATTTTAAGACAGAGTTGGAACAAAAAGAAGCACTGTGGCAGATTAGGTTAAACGCTGACAAAGCACCAGGGATGAATGATGTAGTTAACATCAAGTGTTTCTTAAAGAACTGCAGAGTTCACTTGAACAAATAAGTTTTTAACAGAAATGTATGTCTTTAATAGTTGAGTTTGTGATGTCACTTAATTGTGGGATGAAGATGTACTTTCTATTGGTTCATAGATATGTTTAAACTGAAAGTCTTTTATTGTTGAATGTATTGTTTTCTGATGAAGTCTAATGATGAAAATGGAAAATATATTGTTGTTTACACTAATTTGTGCCTCTTGTTCTCAGTCTAAGTTCCAGTTCTTGTGGATTGAAAGGGATTTTGGTCATTCCAGAAAGGGACTAGGTAATTGACTTGCAAGAGGATCTATGAATGGGGAATATCTGGTCCTAGGACGATCAAGAAAAGAGTATTCAGTATTTTCTACTGGCACTGAAGCCATCCGTGTCAAAATGGGAGATGGCACTAAGACTATCTGTGCCATGCAAGCCTTTCAACCTGGAAACATCAAAAAACTGGACAAAGGCCCATGAAAAATAGGTACAAATCTGTATGCTGGTTAACATAAATTTGCATACATAATTACATAACCCCACCCACTCCAATAGAATTGTGGGATACCAACTTTCAAATGCAAACAAAAGAACAGACAAGCAAAATATGGCCCCAGAGTCCCCCTGCAGCCATTCCAAACTTCCATTACCTGCCTATTATGCCCCATTTACCATACACACTAATGTGCATACTGCTTTACTTCTACAATGATTATTTGGATTTTATTTTACATTTTATAGCACAATGCACAAACACTACCAGCCATCTGCTAAACAAAGCAATACTGTCTCACAATGAAAATAGACTTAGCATTAAAACTCCTCTGCCCTTGAAACTTACTTTCATTGAAACAGCATTGAAACCCACACCACATCCAAAGAAAATGCATCTGGCCAGTGGTGGATAAAGATTACCTTTAGGCTGTTTTCAAATCATAGGCCCCTTGTACACAAAACAAGAAACATACATGTGTTCTTTGATACACCTTCCTGACTTTATTAAAGTATATTTCTTGTATAATACAGCACACTTGTTAGACTAAGAGCGCATTTTAAGTTTATTGTTTGAACATTTTTCCAGTAAGCAATGAAACAGAATGCATAAGCCAATAATGACAAATTTCAGAACATTTCTACTTACACACACACACACACACATTTATATATATATATATATATATATATATATATATATATATATATATATATATATATATATTTATGGGCCTATATCATATAAGCGAATCGCACAAATTGCGTACGCTCACAATATCGAACGGACCTATTGTGGGGGATGCCCCCGCAACTCAGAGATCATACTACAGTGAGGAAAGGGCAAATCTCCCATTCGTCACTGTACCGTGTATATATAAAACTTCATGTAAATAGAATGACAGTAGTGTAAGCCATGGGTGTCTTGCACAGCTTCTTGAACTTGTTTTGAATTTCAGTTTTTTGCTTGACTCACTCTGATTTTTGTTATCAGACCAACTCAATAGCTGTAAATGCACAACAAAACAAACTAGGTGAACAGCATGTTTTAAGACTTCCAATTTTTAGTCCAAGACAAGTACTGACAGACTTTCTCCTACATTCATCAAAACTATAATTGTAATCCAGGTGCTAACTGGCCACTCTTGCTTCTCAACTGTCTGCAGTGAAAAAAAAAAAAAAGTTATGTACTCACCATAATTTTCCATGTGAGTTGTTCATTTCGCTTTCATTCTTATAGATGGGTTCGGAGCCGATCCTCGGCTCCGAGTCGGCCTATTACAAAGCTACAAGGTCTTCAGATAGCTCGAGGCCAAGTCTCTATCCCATGATGCACCTAGAGTTACCTCAGATCTTGTTTGCTGCATATAAAAATACCATATGTCATTCTATCACTCTATAAGAGAAAGCTATCGAAGGGTTGAGCAACCAGGAAGAATCTAGCATCTCGGTCTTCGAAAAACCTTGGAGGGGGTAGGAGGGTGGGAAGTAAGAATGAAGGTGAGATGAACAACTTATGTGGAATGTTATGGTGAGTACATAACTTCTTTATGTGAAGTTGTTCTATCTCGCTGTTCATTCTTACAGATGGGTAGCATCCCAAGCACCATCTATCTCAGGTGGCTCACGGGAGTATGTTTTTCAGGACAGCAGACCCAAAGGAGGCCCTGTCCCTGGAGGCCCTGTCAACTTTGTAATGAGTGCTAAAGGTATGAGGTCTTGACAAAGTGGCTGCTGCACAAATGTAGTCTGGCAGAAAAGGCAGAGGATGTAGACACTGCTCTGGTAGAATGAGCCTTAATTTTATGTTGTAAGGGCATATTAGCAGCTGAATAAGCAAATGTGATACAATCAGATAACCACTTAGACAGAGTTGTTTTGGCCACTGGCATACCTTTTTTGGAGTCTGGAAAAGAAACGAAAAGCTGTTCAGATTTCCTAAATTCTTTTGTTCTAGCCAAGTAAAATCTGAGCTGCCTATGAACATTGAGTTTGTGCAGCATATATTCTAAATTGTTGGAGTGATTGGGGAAGAATACTGGCAAATCAATAATTTGATTAAGATTAGCTTCAGTACAAACTTTAGGCAAAAAGGAGGGGTTAATTTGAAATGAGACTCTGTCAGCAAGGAAAGTCAAATAAGGAGGCTTAATGGACAAGGCTTGAAGCTCTGACACTGCGGGCAGAAGTGATAGCTACTGAAAAGATAGTCTTCCGTGACAAATATATGAGGTCACATGAGGAAGCTGGTTCGAATGGAGGGAGAATAATGCGAGAAAGCGTAAAATTTAGATTCCATGGGGTATAGGGAGATTTCTCAGGTGGTCTGAGATGAAAGGTCCCTTTAAGAAAGGCTTTGGATAGTTTGTGTGACATAATGTTCAACCCTTCAAATCCAAGGTGAAAATTAGAGATAGCAGCAAGCTCAACACAAACTCTTGCTGCCGCAGCTCCTTTGTTGAAGATCATGGTCAAGAAAAAGAAGTTATGTACTTACCATAACGTTCCATGTGAGTTGTTCATCTCACTTTCATTCTTTACTGATGGGTTCAGACCCGATCCCTCGGCTCCGATACGGCCAATTGCAAAACTCGAGGTCTTCAAATAGCTCGAGGCCAAGTCCCTATCCCATAATGCACCTGAAGTTATCTCAGATCTTGTTTGCTGCGTACAATAATGCCATATGCCATTCTTTCACTCCCAAGAGAAAGGTATAGAAGGACTGAGTAACCAGGATGGATCCAGCATCTTGGTCATCTATCAGCCAAGGAGGGGGTAGGAGGGAGGGACGTAAGAATGAAGGCAAGATGAACAACTCACATGGAACTTTATGGTAAGTACATAGCTTCTTTATGTGAAGTTGTTCAATCTCGCCGTTCATTCTTTACTGATGGGTAGCGTCCCAAGCACCATCAACCTTGGGTGGCTAACGGAGTATATTTCTCAGGACCATGGATTCAAAGGAGGCCCTGTCCCTGGAGGCCTTGTCAACTTTGTAATGATTGATAAAGGTATGACGTTTTGACCAAGTGGCTGCTGCACAAATGTTATCAATAGGAAGCCTGGCAGAAAAAGCAGATGAAGTAGAAACTGCTCTGGTTGAGTGAGCTTTAATCTTGTGTTGCAAAGGCATATTGTCAGCTGAACAGGCAAAGGTGATACAATCAAATAACCATTTAGACAGAGTTGTTTTAGCCACTGGTGTACCCTTCCTGGAGTCCGAGAATAAAACAAAAAGTTGGTCTGATTTCCTGAAATCTTTTGTTCTATCCAAATAAAATCTGAGCTGTCTGTGAACATCAAGCTTGTGCAGCATATAGTCTAACTTGTTTGAATGGTTAAGGAAGAATACTGACAAGTCAATAATCTGGTTAAGATTGCTTTTAGTGCAAACTTTGAGCAAAAATAAGAAGTTATGTACCTACCATAACGTTCCATGTTAGTTGTCTTCTTCTCACCTTCTTTCTTGCTGGTTGGGTTCGGAGCTGATCCTCGGCTCCGACTCGGCCATCTACTAAAGCTTGAGAGCTATTTACTGGCTCGAGGCCTTCCCATATCCCACAATGCTTGGCGCTAGATACCCAGATCTCGTTTGGCAGAGCTAACACCATAGAAAATACAAGGACACCTGTCCATACTACAAGGTATTCCTACAGTACTAAGACAGAGGAGGACGTAACCAAGATAAGACTCAGCCAGAGGAAGAAGGGCTCAAAAAGGGACTCTTCTCGGTCTGTCCAGGCTAGGGGGATGGAGGGTGGGATGCAAGAAAGAAGGCGAGAAGAAGACAACTAACATGGAATGCTATGGTAGGAACATAACTTCTTAATGTTAAGTTGTCTGTCTCACCTTCATTCTTGCTGGTTGGGACAGCGTCCCTAGCACCTTAGTCCTGGGTGCTCATCGGAACAGACTCTTGAGCACAGTGGAACCAAAAGCAGCTCTACTCCTAGAGGCCATATCCAACTTATAATGTGAAATGTAAGTATGAGGAGTGGCCCATGTGGCTGTGGCACAAATAGATTCCATAGGTAGTCTTGCTTGAAAGGCTACCAAAGTAGCTAACGCTCTGGTGGAATGACCTTTGGGTTTAGTAGGGATTTCTTTATGTCTCAGCTGATAAATCAAGGTAATAATAGAGGACAACCACCTGGATACGGTTACTTTAGAAACTGGCAGGCCCTGTTTGCCCTCAGCATAGGACATTGCCTATGAACGTCCAATTGGTGTAGCTTTTGTTCAGCTTTGTTCGAATAGTTAGGAAAAAAGACAGGTAGATCAATAGCCTGATTCAGGTTTGTTTCGGAAGGTATCTTGGGCAGAAACAAAGGATTAGTCCTGAGTGAAACTCTATCCTTATGAAACACAAGGTAAGGAGGACGAATACAGAGGGCTTAAAGTTCCAAAACTCTCCTAGCTGAGGTGATGGCTTCTAAAAAGAGAGTCTTCCAGGAGGGCAATTTTAAGGAACAGGAAGCCGTAGGTTCAAAAGGGGGGAGAAAAAAGGAAGCTAATATCAAGCTTAAGTCCCACGGAGGTGGGGGATCTCTGACCGGGGGCCTAAGCAAAATAGTCCCTTTAAGAAAGGCCTTGCAAAGTTTGTGGGACATGATGCTGGTTTCTGACAGGCCAGCGTGGAAATTTGCGATAGCAGTTAATTGGACTCTAATGGTGGCAGACGAGGAACCAGCTTGAAAGAGTTCTGCTAAAAAATCTAGAACGTGATGGGCAGAGGCTGATATTCCTAGCCTCTGCCCAGAAAGAGAAACGTTTCCACTTACTAGCATAAATCTTCCTGGTGGTAGATTTGTGCGAAGAAAGGATGATTTCACGCACCGGCTGAAAAATATGTGGAAGCCTGGCTAAGGTTGAAAGTGGAGCAATCACACTGTGAGATTGAGAGACTGAAGGGATTGGTGCAGCCTGCCCGACTGATGGACCAAGAGGTCTGGCATGGGTCCAGATTCCAAGGCTGCTCCAGTAGGTGACGATGCAGGAATGGGAACTAAATTTGTCGAGGCCAGTAAGGGGCAATGAGGATCATCCTGGACCCCAATGCGGTCGCTTTCTGAATTAGTTTGGGAATTAGGGGAAAAGGTGGGAATGCATAGAGAAGGCCCCGGGGCCAATCGTGAACTAGAGCATCTCTGGGGGAGTGCCCGGGAAGGGGGAAGAGAGTGAAGAAATCGTCGCACTTGCTGTTGAGAGGAGTTGTGAAAAGGTCGCAGCAAGGTTGACCCCATCTGCGGAAAATTTTATCCGCTACTGTCTGATTGAGAGACCACTCGTGAGGCATGAGAATAACTCTGCTTAGCCTGTCTGCTATGACGTTGGACTTCCCGGGGATGTGCGTTGCTATCAGAAACCGTTGAGAGGAGATCGCCCACTGCCAGAGTCTGAGTGCTTCTAGACATAAGGGATAGGACTTGGTTCCGCCCTGCTTGCTGATGTACCACACTACAGGCATATTGTCTGTTTGAACTGCAATAGTCCCAGTGGTTAGAGAGTCCTGAAGAGCTTGCAACGCTAAAAGCACCGCTCTCCTCTCCAAGACGTTTATGTGCAGGTGGTACTCTAGAGGTTGCCAAGTGCCCTGGACAGTCCTGCCCTGAAAATGCCCCCCCCCCAAATCAGGGAGGCATCCGTGGCCACCGTGGCAACAGGAGGAGGAAGAACAAATGGTCTGCCCTGGAGTACTAGAGGGGAGACCATCCACCACGCCAGGTGGTCTTTGCATGAATGAGTGATTATTATCTTGTGAGACATCGGAAGTTGTTGAAAAGACCATTGGGTAAAATGCATCCACTGAAGAATCCTCATGTGAAAATGAGCCAGGGGAACTAGTATGATTGCTACTGCCATGAGACCCAACGTTTTTAGTACAAATCTGGCCTGAATCCTTTTGCACTGTAGTAAGACCTGCACATGTCGGCGAATGTCTGACACTCTGTCTAGAGGAAGTTTTGCAGACAGATCTTTTGTATTTAATCTTGCGCCTATAAAGGTTATAGACTGACAAGGCGACAATGCAGACTTTTCGAAATTTATTGAGATACCTAGCTCGGAGCAAGTTTGGATGGTATAATCCCTGGCTCGCAGTAGCTGATGCCTGGTGGAAGCAGTAAGGAGCCAGTCGTCTAGATATGGAAACACCTGGAATCCTCGCCGTCTCAGGTGAGTCGTAACCACTGCCATGCATTAGGTGAACACCCTGGGGCTGTGGTGAGACCAAAGGGCAGGGCTCTGAATTGATAGTGACTGGCTCCCAGCCGGAAGCGGAGAAACCTTCTGGAGCGCCTGTCCATTTTGATATGGTAGTACGCATTCTGAAGGTCTATGGAGCACATCCAATTGTCCTGACCCAAAAAGGGTAGAATGGACTGAAACGTGACCATCCGGAACTTCGTTCTTTGAACAGATTTGTTTAACCTGCTGAGATCCAAAATGGGTCTCCAGTCCCCTGTCTTTTTTGGTACCAAAAAGAACTTGGAGTAAATTCTGGATCCTTGCTGATCTGCTGGGACTGGCTGGATGGCCCGTTTTTCTAGCAGTTTTGAAATTTCTGGCACTGCTTGTTCCCTTAGACCGGGTGGAACATCTGGAAGGGACTTGGTTGTTCGTACAGGGGTGTGGACAAAGGGGATTTTGTAACCTTCGGATATGACAGACCGTAACCATCTGTCTTGTGCGAGGAGTTGCCAGGCGTCTAGGTACAGTGACAATCTTCCCCCGACTGCCAACGAAGGTGGACAGTCGGGCAGCCCCTCAGGGGTGCTGAAAGGGTTTGTCAGAGAAAGATTCTCTGCTACCCTGATTTTGCGGACCCCCTCTGCCCCACGGGCCGCGTCTATTATTGTTCTCTCCTCTGCCCCTGGAGGGAAACTCACCACGTGTGTTGGGCACGACTCCCTGGGGTTTCCGAAACCACATTTTCCCAGTCTTCTGACCTTTGGGGTATGGTCTAGAGGGAGTAGAAAAACGGACTCCCATGGCAGAGAGAGTCTTGCCTTCCTGCTCACACCTGGTAAGGGTATCCTTCACCTGTGGTCCAAACAGAGCCGAACCATCGAAGGGGGTATTGGTGAAGGACGCCTTAAAGGGGTCAGCAAAGTTACATAACCGCATCCAGGCATGTCTTCTCAAAGCCATGCCTGTACATGCGGCCCTACTCGCCCCATCGGCTGCATAAGAAATGAGCTGCATGGAGGAGTTGACGATTGAGTTAAGGGTCGCCAGCTGGGAGTTAATCTTATCTTGAGCCCCCGCAGTTGATGGATCCTGAATGGTATCACCCAGTTCCTTGAGAAGATCCCTTTGAAGGCGAGTGAAGTGGCACAGATAATTTAGCGACCGCATGGAAAAGGTCGCTGAGGAAAACATCATCTTCCCATACCTATCCATTGTCCTAGACTCTTTATTAGGTGGATGGACAGGCACTGAAGGGTCATCCAATTCCTTCTTCGTGCCTGCTGCAACCCATGGCATCAACGGGGACACCTTTTGTCAAAAATTGTTTGTTGGGTGGGGCTGTAATGAAATTAGTGGGCCTGCGGGGAGTTGGTTCCACTGTGTCCGAGGCTGACCACGCCCTTCGAGCCACTACTTCCATCAGCGGGTCGAAGGGGGGAGACACCCAGGAGGTGGAAGGGCGAGAACCAAACGCGTCCAGGTATACCGACTCATCCTGGGAAGGGTTAAGGGCAGTCCAGTTCCCCCTCTACTTAAGGATCTGTAGGATGTCTGAAAAAGAGACATTCTCAGAGGGGGATCTTGGGGACCCTTCCGAATCCTCCAAGTCGGTATCAGACGTGACTGACTCGGGGGAGTCGACATGTTTCCTCTTACATTTTCTCTTCCGAGGGGGCTCCTCTGAATGATCAGGTGAGGCCTCGGAAGAGGAAGATACGCCCAATGGGGCGACCTGGAGCGTCTGGTCTCCACGCTTGGGGTCAGAAGGGTAGGCAGAGACTGATGCAGGCACCATGGGGGGAGGAGCCGACGGGGCCGATCGAGGAGCCGACTCAGGAGTCAGCACGCTCCTCAAGACCTTGAAGGCGCCCTTATCAGGCAGAGCAGAAGGTCCCCACTCTGAAGAGACGTGAACCCCTCCCGGCACCGAGAGGGACGGCTCCGAGGCCAAAGTCGGAGCCGAGCTCACCTGTGCCAAAGCCCCGACAGGGAGAACGGGGTCAGACAAGGGTCCGATGCCACTCGCCCCCTCGGAGCCGACGAGGGAGTCCTGGTGCCCAGATCCCTCCAAGGAAGGAACCAATGAAGAGATTGGAGCCGGCGAAGAAGCCGAAAGGTGTGGTATCAGCTCCGACGTTCCCAAGATTCAAGCCCCAACCAGCTCCGGCTCCGAACACAAAGGGGGAGTCGGAGGAGGAACTGCTGAAGACACAGGGACAGCCACAGTCTGTTGAGAAGGGCTGGTTAAAATTTTGGCCAGGGCCTGCGATTTAAGGAGTCTACTGACCACCCTCTCCACGTCATGATCGGATAGCCTGGAGGACTGAGAGGAGTGGGACCTATGGCTTCGTTCAGACTGAAGCAATGGTGACCTCGGAGCTGAACGAACCGATTCTAGGGAAGGGGACCTAGAACGTTTTCGGCCGAAAGACAGTTCCGACACTAAAGTCGGAGCCAACTGAGGTCCAGAGATGTCGGTTCTAGCCGGAACCGAACAGGAGGCCGATGCTCCACCCGGCGACGGCTCCGAGCTGGGAGCCGTCGGCTTGGCGGGCTTTAAGGATTTCCCCGACTGAGGCTTAGCCGGGGATCCCTCTGGCTTAAGTAAGCCTCTCAAAATAAGCTTGTTCCTATGCTCCTGCATCACTCTCGGCCTGAAGGCATGACAGACCGAGCCGGAGTCCTGCAGGTGTAGGGAACCCAAGCAATAAACAAAAGAAGTGTGACCGTCCATCAGAGACATCTTCTGACAGCACGAGTCACACTTCTTGAAGCCTGAAACTTTGGTATCCTTGGACATACTGGATGGGGATACCAAAGAGAGAAAATTAAACTAGTGCTTAAACAAGGCACACAGGAACAGTCACACACCCACACTAGTTAAACTAACAATAATAACAACCAAAAACTATCACACCACAATGAATAACAACAAAAACTATCCACTAATAAAAATATATACAAATATTACTAGGCTAAACACTACTCCTATTAGGTACAAAAAAGGGTGGGGTTAGCCACTAAAGAGAAGAAACAAGGGGGGGGGGGGGAGAAACTCTCTAACAAAAAACGAGTTTCCTGAGTAGGACAAACTAGGGGATACACAGTCTAATTATACAAAATGAGAAGTTATGTACCTACCATAACGTTCCATGTTAGTTGTCTTCTCTCGCCTTCTTTCTTGCTTGATGGGTTCGGAGCCGATCCTCGGCTCCGACTCGGCACTTGCTAAGCTCGAGAGTCACTTTTACCAGCTCGAGGCAGCCCCATATCCCATGATGCAAGGCGGTAAGTACCCAGATCTCGTTTGATGACAAAAGGGCAATAGCACCTAGCATAATAACTTCCCAAAGGAAGAAAGAAGGATGGTAGAAGGAGCAGATCTGTATGTCTTCAGAAGTATAACTCCTTGTAGAGAAAGGTCTGTCCAGGCCTGGGGGAAGGAGGGAGGGTCGAAGAAAGAAGCAGAGAAGACAACTAACATGGAACGTTATGGTAGGTACATAACTTCTCAGTGTTAAGTTGTCAATCTCGCCTTCATTCTTGCTTGATGGGACCGTCCTAGCACCTCTATCCTGGGTGGCTCAATGGAACAGACTCTTGAGAACTGTAGAGCCAAAGCTGGCTCTGTCCCTGGAGGCCAAATCCAATTTGTAATGGGAAACAAATGTATGAGGAGTGGCCCAAGTGGCTGCTGCACAAATAGTGTCTAAAGGAAGTCTAGCTTGAAAGGCTGTAGAAGTAGCTAAGCTTCTGGTTGAATGAGCTTTTGGTTTCGAGCACAGCTGTTTTCCCCTGAGCCGATAAATTTCAGAGATGACAGAAGAAAGCCATCTAGACAAGGTCACTTTTGAGACAGGAAGGCCTTTCTTGTTATCAGCATAGGAAACAAAGAGTTGATCGGATTTCCTGAATTGTTTTGTTCTGTCCAAATAATATCTGAGTTGGCGGTGGACATCAAGATAATGTAATTTTGTTCCGATCTGTTTGAGTAGTTTGGAAAAATACAGGGAGATCAATGGCTTGATTCAAATTAGTCTTTGAGGCGACCTTAGGCAAAAAGGTCGGATTAGTTCTCAATGATACTCTGTCTTTGTGGAAGACTAAATAGGGGGGGGCGAACAGATAGAGCATGAAGTTCAGACACCCTCCTAGCTGATGTAATAGCAACCAGGAATAAAGTTTTCCATGAAAGAAATTTCAGGGAACAAGAAACAGCTGGCTCGAAGGGGGGAAGAATTAAGGATGTCAGCACTAAATTTAGGTCCCATTGAGGAGGAGGACTCCTAACTGGAGGCTTCAGGAGGAAAATTCCTTTCAAGAAGGCTCTACAAAGCCTGTGGGACATAATGTTGTGATCTGCAAACCCGACATGAAAGTTCGAGATAGCAGCCAACTGAAGTTTGACTGTGGAAGAAGAGGAGCCCGCGTGAAAAATCTCCGCTAAGAAATCCAAAACTGCTTGAACTGGAGCAGTGAAGGGATCAATATTCTTGGCTTTAGCCCAATAAGAAAAACGTTTCCATTTGCTAGTATAAATCCTCCTGGTAGAGGATTTTAAGGAAGCTACTATGATGTCTCTAACAGGGTTAGAGATCATAGGAAGCCTGGCTAAGGAAGGAAGTGGAGCAACCATGCTGTGAGGTTGAGAGAAGGGATAGACCGCTGCAGCTGACCGGATTGGTGAATCAGAAGATCTGGCACTGGGTCCAGATGCCACGGCTGCACCAGAAGGTGACGATGAAGGAACGGAAACCAAATTTGTCGAGGCCAATAAGGAGCAATGAGAATCAATTTGGCTCTCAAAACGGTTGCTTTCTGGATAACTTGAGGGATCAGAGGAAATGGAGGAAAGGCATAAAGAAGTCCCTGGGGCCAATCCTGGGTCAGAGCGTCTCTGGGGGGATGGCCTGGCAGTGGGAAGAGAGAAAAGAAGTCTGGGCATTTGCTGTTTTGGGGAGTAGCAAAAAGATCGCAACATGGGCGACCCCATTCCAGAAAAATCTCTTCCACTATAGATTGTTTGAGAGACCACTCGTGAGGCATGAGAATAGCTCTGCTCAATCTGTCCGCTAAAATGTTGGTTTTCCCAGGGATATGCTTTGCTACCAGAAACCGATGAGAGGAGATCGCCCATTGCCAAAGTCTGAGCGCTTCTTGACACAAGGGGTAGGACTTGGTTCCGCCCTGTTTGTTGATATACCAAACTACAGACATGTTGTCTGTGTGGACTGCAATTGTCCCTAAGGGAAGAAAGTCGTTGAGGGCTTGCAATGTTAAAAGCACTGCTCTCATCTCTAGGACATTTATGTGCAGGAGGTATTCGAAAGGTTGCCACGTCCCATGAACCATCCTGCCCTGATAATGCCCCCCCCACCCGATCAGGGAGGCATCCGTAGTGACAGTGGCTACCGGGGATGGGGGTACAAAGTGTCTGCCTTGGTGAATCTGGGGAGAAGTGATCCACCAAGCAAGATGATTCTTGCAAATCTGTGTCACCAGTATTTGGTGACGCATTGGAAGTTGTTGGTAAGACCACTGAGTGAACAACATCCATTGAAGAAGGCGCATATAGAAGCGAGCCAGGGGAAGAAGGGTAATGGCCGCAGCCATGAGGCCTAACACCTTTAGAACCATTCTGGCCTGTACCTTCCTGTTGGCTAGAATGATCCTGATGTGACTTTGAATGTCTGAGATTCTTTGATCTGTAAGGGTAGCTGACATCCGAACAGTGTTTAAGTTTGCGCCTATGAAAGTAATAGACTGGCAGGGCAATAAGGATGATTTTTCGGAGTTGATCGAGATGCCCAATTGAGAACAAAGATTTATTGTGTAATCCCTGGCTTGAAGAAGCTGATGCCTGGTGGTGGCTGAAAGGAGCCAGTCATCGAGATACGGAAACACCTGGAATCCTTGACGTCTCAGGTGAGCCATGACCACTGCCATACATTTGGTGAACACTCTGGGGGCTGTAGTGAGACCAAAGGGCAGGGCTCTGAACTGGAAATGACTGGACCCCAGCCGAAAGCGGAGAAATCTCCTGGAGCGTCTGTGAATTTTTATGTGATAGTACGCATCCTGAAGATCTATTGAGCACATCCAGTTGTCCTTCTGTAAGAAGGGCAGAATTGACTGAAGAGTGACCATTCGTAATCTTGTCTTCCTCACAGACTTGTTGAGTCTGCTGAGATCCAATATTGGTCTCCAGTCTCCCGTCTTTTTGGGGACCAAAAAGAACCTTGAGTAGATTCCGGCTCTGAATGATCTGTTGTAACTGGCTGAATGGCTCTTTTTTGCAGTAGTTTTAAGACTTCTAACTCTGCAATTTCCCTTAGACCGGGTGGTACATCTGGAAGGGAATTTGAGTGATAGAAAGGACTTTCCTCGAAAGGAATTTTGTAACCCTCGGATATGATCGACTGTACCCATCTGTCTTGAGTGAGGGAACGCCAGGCTTCTGGGTACAGCGATAGTCTTCCCCCGACTGCCTCCAAGGATGGACAGTCGGGCAACATCTCAGGGATGCTGAAAGGGCTTGTCAGAGAGAGGCTCTCTGCTTCCCTGGTTTTGTGGACCCTCTGCCTCTAGAGCGTCTGTTATTGTTACCCCCTCTGCCTCTAGGGTAAACTGACCACGTGAATCCGGCGTGACTCCTTGGGATTTGCGGAACCACATTTTGCCACCCTTCTGCCCTTTGGGGTAAGGTCTAGAAGGGGTGGAAAAACGGACCCCTACGGCAGAAAGAGTCTTGCCGTCCTGCTCACACCTGGTCAACGTTTTCTTCACTTGAGGGCCAAACAAAGCTGAGCCATCAAAGGGAGAGTTTGTGAAGGACGCCTTAAAGGGATCTGCAAAATTACAGAGCCGCATCCAGGCTTGGCGTCTAAGAGCCACACCTGTACCTGCGGCCCTACTCGCTCCATCTGCAGCATATGATATCAGTCGCATGGAGGAGTTAGCAATAGAATTAAGGGTTCCAAGCTGCGAAGCAATTTTTTCTTGAGCCCCTGCAGCTGTAGGATCCTGTACTACTTCACCTAGCTCCTTAAGGATATCCCTCTGGAGTCTGGTGAAGTGACATAGGTAGTTCAGAGAATGCATAGCAAAGGTCGCTGAAGAAAACATCCGCTTACCATACCTATCCATGGTCCTAGAGTCCTTATTAGGAGGATGGACAGGTACGGAAGGATCTGCAAGTTCCTTCTTAGTGGCAGCCGCCACCACCATGGCATCAGCAGGGACACCTTTCGTGAGGAATTGCTTGTCCGACGGGGCAGTAATAAATTTAGAAGGCCTCCTAGGGACTGGCTCTACAGAGTCAGGAGCAGCCCACGCCTTTCGAGCAATAACCTGCATAAGGGGGTCGAAAGGCGGAGACACCCAGGAGGTGGAGGGCCGAGATCCAAACGCCTCCAGGTATACTGACTCATCCTCAGAGGGATTATTGGTGGGCCAGTTTCCCTTCTGTTTAAGGAGTTCTAGGATGTCTGAAAATGAGACATCCTCAGAGGGGATCTTGGGGACCCCTCTGCCTCATCAAAGTCAGTATCTGAAGTGAAAGACTCGGGAGTCTACGTGTTTCCTCTTACAGGTCCTCTTTGCGGAGGATCTCCTGACTGATCAGGAGAATCCTCGGAAGAGGGGGTTCTTCCCAGTGGGGAAACCTGAGGCGGAGGATCTCTGGGTCCGGGAGCAAGAGAAGTGGCAGAGATATCGACAGGCACCATAGAGGGAGGAGCTAAGGGAACAGACTGCTGGCTGAGTCCAGTGGCCAGCACACTCTTCATCACCTCGAAGGCTCCCCTCCCAGGGAGGTCCGAGAGAGCCCGTTCCGAAGAACCAGAAACTCCAGGACCCACCGAAAAGGAAGGCTCCGAGGCAGATGTCGGAGGCGAGCTCACCAAGGCCGAGGCTCCAAGGGGAAGAGTGGGGTCGGACAAGGGTCCGATGCCACTCACCCCCTCGGAGGAGACCAGGGAAGCCCGACCACCGAATCCCTCTAAGGAAGGTCTCGAAGAGGAGATAAGAGTAGAGGCTGAAGGAGCAGAAGGGGGTATCTGTCCCTCAGCCGTAGCAGAAACCATTCCCGAAGACTCCAACTCCAAACTCTGGGGAAGAGTCGAAGGAGGAACTGCAATGGGGTGTGGACTAATAGTCGTCTGTTGAGACGGACTATGTAGCATCTGGGCCAGTGCCTGTGATTTTAATAATCTACTGACCACCCTCTCTAAATCATGGTCAGAAAGCCTGGATGACCTGGATGATCAGCTCCGATGGCTCCGTTCCGAGAGGAGAAGAGAGGCCGGAGCCGAAAGTATCGGTTCCAATGAAGGGGACCTGGACCTCTTCCTCGAAGGAACCATCGGAGCCGACGAAACCATTGATGCTGTCGGAGCCGACAACTTTTCGGCGCCGACGGAAGGTCTCGATGTATCGGCTCCAGCCGGAGCCGATACAGACACAAAAGTAACGGTGTCGGAGCCGGTTGGCGCCGACACCAAAGCCTGGGCCACATGGTGGTCGGAGCCGACACCGATGTGACCGAACCAGTATCGGCACCGATAGCCATCGGTGCCAAGGATTTGAGTTAACTAGGATCAGCTCCAGCCGGAGCCGATCTAGACTCTGAAAGAGTCAGAACCGAGGCCGCAGGCTTAGGAACAGAAGCCTGGGCCTTGGAAGACTTAGAAGTCTTAGTCGGGGCCGACTTAGCCGGAGAGCCCTCCGGTTTAAGAAGGCCCCTCAAAATCAATTTATTTTTTCTCTCCTGCAGGACTATCTGGCTAAAAGAATGACATATAGCACAGGAGTCCTGCAGGTGGAGAGGCCCCAGGCAGTACAGGCAAGAAGTGTGACCGTCTGTCAGAGACATCTTCTGACAGCACGAGTCACACTTCTTAAAGCCTGAGACCCTTTCCTTAGACATGGTGTAAAAAACACACACACACAACACCTGTCCAGGAAATTATATTATATTATCCCAAAAAGAAAGACTAATCTCTCACAAACATACACACACACCCTAACAAGGGGGGGGGGGTGGGATGGGAGAAGGTCTGACTAAAAGTTTTAAGGAGATAGAGAAATTCTAGTCAGAATGTTACTAAAATCAGTCTAAAACTATTAAAATTAAAGTTTAAGAAGAAAAGGGGGCAAAATCAGTAATGTTTAAAACACTTACCAGGAGCTGGCAAAAGGAGGACCTCATCAGCGAAGCGGCAAACGAGATCTGGGTACTTACCGCCTTGCATCATGGGATATGGGGCTGCCTCGAGCTGGTAAAAGTGACTCTCGAGCTTAGCAAGTGCCGAGTCGGAGCCGAGGATCGGCTCCGAACCCATCAAGCAAGAATGAAGGCGAGATTGACAACTTAACATAGGGAAAGATTAAATATATATAAGAAAAAACAAAGGAAGATTTTAAGCTAATAAGACCAAAAAAGATTAATACGACCTGAGCCAGTAAAAATGCAACCTCGTAGCTGAAGCGGCAAACGAGATCTGGGTATCTAGCGCCAAGCATTGTGGGATATGGGGAGGCCTCGAGCCAGTAAATAGCTCTCGAGCTTTAGTAGATGGCCGAGTCGGAGCCGAGGTCGACTCCGAACCCAACCAGCAAGAATGAAGGTGAGACAGACAACTTAACATTGAGGGATTTGTTCTAAGAGAAACTGTCTGCATGGAATATCAAAAATAAGGAGGCTTGATGGATAAAGCTTGAAGCTCTGACACTCTGCGGGCAGAAGTAAAACCTACCAGAAAAATGGTCTTTGGTGATAAAAATTTTAGGTCACAAGAGGAAGCTGGTTCAAATGGCGGGAAGGAAAGCATAAAATTTAGATTCCATGGAGAATAGGAAGATTTGACTGGTGGTCTAATATGAAAAGTCCCTTTGAGAAAGGCTTTGGATAACCTGTGAGACATGATATTCAACCCTTCAAATCCAAGATGAAAATTAGAAATAGCAGCCAATTAAACACGAACTGTTGCTGCTGCAGCTCCTTTGTTAAAAATCATAGTTAAGAACTCTAAAATGGAGGCCATAGGGGCTTGGTAAGGATCAATATTATTTTTAGAGGCCCATATAGAAATGTTTTCCATTTGCTAAGATATAGCTTCCTAGTAGAAGATTTATGAGTAGACAAAAGGATCTGTTTTGTCTTATTGGAGAGGTTATGGAGCCTGGCTATGATGGGAACTGGAGCAGCCAAGCTGTCAGCTTCAGGGACTGCAGAGAGGGATGAAGATCCCCTGACGAGTGTGTCAGATGGTCTGGAATTGGGTCTAGAAGCCAAGGATCCTCCAAAAGATGAAGTCGAAGGAAGGGGAACCAAATCTGACGAGGCCAATGGGGGGCTGTTAGAATGAAGGTCCTTCCCAGAGATTTTGCTTTCTGTAGAACCTTGGGTATCAATGGGATTGGTAGAAATGCATTAAGGAGACCCGGAGGCCAATCATGTACAACTGTGTCCCTTGGGGCTTCTCCCGGAGGAGGAATCAGGCAAAGTAGCCTCTGCATTTCGTGTTCATGTGACGGGCAAAAAGGTCGCAGCAAGGCTGGCCCCACCTGCAGAATATCCTGTCCGCTATTTCTTTCTTGAGGGGCCACTCGAAGGGCAACAAGATGCCCTGCTGAGCTTGTCTGCTATCACGGTGGATTTCCTCGGGATGTGCGCTGCCAAGAGAAAGCGCCGGGTGGAAGGAGCCCACTGCCATACTCTGAGGGCCTCTCGACAAAGGGGGTAAGGCCAGGTTCCTCCTTGTTTGTTCAAATACCAGACCACCAATATGTTGTCTGTCTGAATTGCAATTGTACCCAGAGGAAAAAAGTCCTGAAAGTACTGCAACGCCAGATGTACTGCTCTCATCTCCAGGACATTGCTATGCAGATGTGTCTCTTGATCGGTCCATGTGCCTTGGGCTGTCTTTCCCTGAAAATCCCCCCCCCAGCCTATCAGGAAAGCGTCTGTGGTCACTGTGGCTGCTGGAGGGGGTAGCACAAATGGGCATCTATCGTGACATGAAGTGAGATCAACCACCACTGAAGGTCCTTTTTGCAGGAATTTGTGATCATTATAGTGTGAGACATGGAAAGCTCTTGGTAAGACCATTGAATGAACAACAGCCATTGTAGTATCCGCATGTGTATATGACCTAGTAGTATGGCTAAAATTGCTGCTGCCATCATGCGCAATAATTTCAGAACTTATGATGCTGGTGCTCTGTCTTTTGATATTAGACTGCTGACATGCTGATGAAGAAGGACTCTTTCTATTGGAAGCCTTAGAGTGGTGGTGGTGGTGCCCTCCTCTGCCCCGATAAAAACGATATGCTGTGATGGTGACAAGGCAGATGTTTCTGAGTTGATTGTAATGCTCAGATGATTGCAGAGTGACAGAGTGGACTCCCTGGCCTGAATTAGTTGATGGCTGGTAGTGGCGGAAAGGAGTCAATCGTCTAGGTATGGAAACACTTGGAATCCTAGACGTCTCAGGTGAGCTGTGACCACTGCCATGCATTTGGTGAACACTCTGGGGGCTGTAGTGAGACCAAAGGGCAGGGCTCGAAACTAATAATGATTGGCTCCCAGACGGAAGCACAGGTGATCACTGGATGGTCTGGCCATTTTTATGTGGTAGCACGCATCCTTGAAATCTATCGAGCCCATCCAATTGTCTTTCCCTAAGAAGGGATGTATAGACTGGAGCGTGACTATCCAAAACTTCTCTTTCTTTATGTATTGGTTCAGTCTGCTGAGGTCCAATATGGATCTCCAGTCCCCCATCTTCTTTGGAACCAAAAAAATCTTGAGTAAGTTCCAGATCCTGTCTGGTCTGCTGGGACTGGTTGTGACTCTTTTTCTTAACTTTGGACCTCTATTGTTGCCTGTTCCCTGTAACTGGGTGGAACGTCTGGAATTTTTCTGATGATTGGAGGGGATGTGGTGAATGGAATGAAGTATCCTCTGGATATGTACCCAGCTGTCTTTTGTTATTTTGAGCCAGGTGTCTGGGTACAAAGATACGCTAACCCCGACTGCCTCCAGAGCAGAACAGTCAGGCTTCCTTACAGGAGCACTGGTAGGGCTTCCCAGAGAAGTGATCTCTGTCAGCCTGGTGTTGCCATGAGGGCAGCATCTTCCATTATTGCTCCCTCCTCTGGCCCTGGAGGGGGGTTCACCACGTGTGTCCTGAAAAGGCTCCTTTGGCTTTTCAGAACCACATTTTTCCTCCCCTTTGACCTTTAGGGCAGGGTCGGGTAGAGGTGGAAAAACAAACCCCGATGGCAGACAGTCTTTCTGTCCTGTTCACACCAGGTTAAGGTTTCCTTCACTTTAGGCTTAAAAAGGGATGAGCCATCAAAGGGAGTGTTCACAAAGGATGACTTGAAGGGCTCCGCGAAGGAACACAAGCACATCCACGAGTGTCTCCTAAGAGCAATTCCTGTACCCGCTGCCCTACACATTCCATCAGCTGCATAAGAGATGAGGTGCATGAATGAGCTGACAATCGAATTGAGGTAAGCAAGCTCGGCGGCAGCTTTGTTGGAAGCTCCTGCAGCTACTGTACCCTGAGGAGTATCTCCTAGCTCTTTAAGGAGATCTCTTTGTAACCTCGTAAAATGGGTTAAATAGTTTAGCGTACAAAGGGCAAAGGTCACTGAACTAAACATGCGCTTCCCATATCTATCCGTAATCCTGGAGTCTCTGTTAGGGGGATGGATAGACGAGGAAGTTTAAGACATTTCCTTTTTGGTGTCTGCCACTACCATCATGGCATCAACAGGAACATATTTTGTTAAAAAAGTTTTGTCAAGGTGGCAGAAATGAATTTATTAGGCCTCCTCGGGACAGCCTCCACAGTATCTGGAGACTCTCGTGCCCTTCATGAGACCAGCTGCATCAGCTCATTGAAGGGCGGAGACACCCAAGAGGTGGAGGGCTGAGACCCGAAAGCCTTCAGGAGAAATGACTCATCCTCAGTAGGGCTTTTGGACTGCCAGTCACCCCTCTGCCTAAGGATCTCAAGTATTTCAGTGAATGAGATATCCTTAAACCATTCTGACTCATCTAAGTCAGTATCTGATGTTAGAGACTCCTGTGGGGAGTCTAGATGTTTCCTCTTACACAATCTCTTCCTGGGAACCTCATCAGTGGGAGATTCTGGTGAGGTCTCGGAAGAGCAGGGGCCACCCAATGGCGCTTCCTGAGGCTCTGGGTCTCTATGCTTGGTCAGGATGTGTGAGACAGAAGCAGACACAGGCACTTTAGGGGAGGAGGAAGGCAGACCAGAGGTCGAGGATGTCCTAGAAGACATGACTCTCCTCATGGCATCGAAAGCACCTCTGCTCCGATGACAGGGAGCTGACGGATTCGAAGAAACCGTCGACACCCCCAGCACCTGGACAGTGGGCTCTGAGCCCGAGGTAGGAGCTGAGCTCATTCGAGCCGTGGCCCCGAGAGGCAAAGTCGGAACAGACAAGTTGGTTGGACTGTCCTTCCCGGACCCGACCATTGACTCCTAGAGTCCGCGATCGGCACAGAGGACGTCAGAGTGCATGGAGCCAAAGACATCGGAGCAGGCGTGGGTTCAAGGGTTCCACTAACATCAGGTCTGCCTCCTCCAGCTCTGAAGGACCACCATGGCATGGAGGAGGAATAGATTGAGTCAACGCAAGGATCTTTGGCTCCAAAGTCATTAGGGTCGAAGCCGATAACATTTTTGCTAAGGCCAGTGCCAATAACAGCTTCTGCACCACACAATCCACATCCAGATCTGACAGGCTGATAGAGGATCAAGAGGAGCATACCTAAGGTGGCACCGACTGGAGTAGTGGACTCTTAGGTGCTTCAGACACAGGTTCCAAGACTGGGGACCAGCTCCGAAAAGTAAAGACTGCTGGCTCCAATGGCAGTGGAGCTAAATGGCAGTGGAGCTAAAGTCGAAGAATTTTTCGATTTTTTTGAGTCCGACATCTTGGAAGAGTTTGAGGGCTTGCTGGATCCATCTTGGTCACTGAAAGCTTCCTGAAACGAGTGCTTCAACAACCCTCTGTCGATGAGTTTCTTGTGTAAGGTCCGGATCCTGTCTGGTCTGCTGGGACTAGTTGGATGACTCTTTTTGTTAGCAATGTTCGGACCTCTATTGTTGCCTGTTTCCTGTAACCTGGTGGAATGTCTAGGATTTTTCTTGTCAGTGGAGAGGGGTGTGGCGAAAGGAATGAAATATCCACTGGAAATAATACTTTGTACCCAGTTGTCATTTATTTTGAGCCAGGCATCTGGATACAAAGATAAGCGACCCCCGACTGCCTCCAGAGTAGGACAGTCGGGCCTCCTTTTAGGAGCACTCATAGGGCTTCCCAAAGAACTGATCTCTGTCGCCCTGGTTTTGCGGACCTCCTCTGCCACAAGGGTGGGGTCTTCCATTATTGCCCGCTCCTCTGCCCCTGGGGGGGGGTTCACCACATGTGTCCTGAAAGGCTCCTTGGGCTTTGCGAAGCACATCATTCCTCCCCTCTGACCCTTGGGGTAGAGTCTGATAGGGGTGGAAAACAGACTCCAATGGCAGACAGAGTCTTTCCTTCCTGCTCACAACTGGTCAAAGTTTCCTTAACTTTGGGCACGAAAAGGGATGAGCCATCAAAAGGGGTATTTACAAAGGATGACTTAAAGGGCTCAGCGAAAGAACAAAAGTGCATCCAGGAGTGGCTCCTAAGAGCAATTCCTGTACCTGCTGTCCTGCTTGTTCTATCAGCTGCATATGAAATGAGGTGCATGGACGAGTTTAATATGGAGTTGAGGGTAGCAAGCTGGGAGGCAACTTTATCTGAGGCTCCTGCAGCTACTGTACCCTGAAGAGTATCTCCCAACTCTTTAAAGAGATCTCTTTGCAGTCTAGTAAAATGGGTTAAATAGTTGAGCCAACGCAGTGCAAAAGTCGCTGAACTGTAAGTGCGCTTCCCATATCTATCCATGATCCTAAAATCTATGTTAGGAGGATGGATAGAAGAGGAAGTTTCTGACATTTCCTTTTTGGTGGCTGCTGCCACCACCATGGCATCAACTGGCACACCCTTAGTAAGGAATGATTTGTCCTGGGGAGCAGAAATAAATTTATTAGGCCTCCTGGCGACAGGCTCCATGGTGTCCGGAGACTCCCACACCCTTCATGAGACTAGCTGCATAAGCTCATCGAAGGGCAGAGACACCCAAGAGGTGGAGGGCTGAGTCCCGAAAGCCTTCAGGAGAGCCAACTTGTCTTCAGTGGGGTTGGTGGACTGCCAGTCACCCCTCTGCCTAAAGATTTCAAATATCTCAGTAAATGAAATATCCTCAGAGGGGGGCCATGGGGACCCTTCTGATTCATCCAAGTCAGTATTAGATGTCAGGGACTCCTGTGGGGAGTCTAAATGCTCCCTCTTACAGATTCTCTTCCTGGGAACCTCATCAGTGGGGGCTTCTGGTGAGGTCTCAGAAGAGCAGGGGCCAGCGAATGGGGCTTCCTGAGGCTCTGGTTCTCTACACTTGTTAAGGATCTGTGAAGCAGAAGCAGACACAGGCCTTTTAGTGGAGGAGGTAGCCGGACCTGAAGTTGAAGGTGTCTTAGGAGACATAACGCTCCTCATGGCTTCGAAGGCACCTCTGCTCCGATGAGAAGGGACCGACGGATCTGAGGAAACCGTTGATACCCCCGGCACCGGGAGAGTGGGCTCCTAGCCAGAGGTAGGAGCCGAGCTCATCCGAGCTGAAGCCCCGAGGGGCAGTCAGAACCAACAAGTCAGTCCAACTATCCTCCCTGGATGCGACCAGAGAGTGTTGGCTCCTAGATTCCTCGATTGGCGCAGAGGACGTCAGAGTAAACAGAGCTGAAGACACTGGAGCAGGTGTTGGCTCCGAAGGCTCCACGATCAACAAGTCCGACTCCTCCCGCTGAAGGACCGGTATGGCTCGGAGGAGGAAGAGTAGTAGTTGGTAAAAGGGTCTTCAGTTCCGAAGCCACTTGGGTCAGAGCCGATAAGAATATAGCAAAGGCCGGTGCCTGTAAAAGCTTCTGCACCACATGATCCACATCCAGATTGGAAAGGCTAATCGAAGACCGAGATGAGTGGATAGAAGGAGGTACAGACTGCAGAAGTGGAGACTAAGGCACTTCGGATACCAGTTCCAAAACCGGGGACCGGCTGCAAAAGGATAAGATGGTCATCTCCGAGGTCTGTGGAACAGACTTTGATGATTTTTTTAGATTTCTTAACCTCAGAAGTAGAAGTCTTGGAAGACTTTGAGAACTTACTGGATCCATTTTGGTCGCTCAATGCTTCTTGGAATGAAGGTTTAAGTAAACCTCTGTCGATCAACTTTCTCTTTCTCTCCTGGAGAACCCTAGAAGAGAAAGAATGACAGATGAAGCAGCTTTCCTAGAGATGCAATGCTCCCAAACAATAAACACAATTTACATAACTGTCAGTGACAGACATTTTCTGCCTGCATTTAGGACATTTTTTATACCCTGATTTAGGGTGTTTGTCTTTGTCTTGGTCAGCCATCCTGTAACACACAATATCAAACTGCACACACCCAAACAAGAAATATCAATGAGCCCTTTAAAAACTATGAGCTAAACTAGTAAATAGCACATGCACACACACACACACACACACACACACACACACACACACACACACACACACACACACACACACACACACACACACACACTAAGCTATTTATCTAGATTCTAAACAGTAATATATGAAACTGTGACAAAGTCACTAATCAAATTTCTAACAGTAAATATATATCAAACTGTGACAGAAAGGTCACTATGATAAACACACAATTCAAAATTCTAAAGGTTAAATACCAAGCTTGTGACAGAAAGGTCACACAATACTATCTAAGAACTATGAAAGATAACAAGGCCTAAATAGAAAAAGGCCAAAAGAGCTAATTATTAACAGAGGAAAAAAGCACAATAAGGGAAGGGAAACTACACACTATGCTATTCTAAGTATTTAAAGGTAAATATTAAAGAATTGTTATCAATACTATCAAATATTTGAAGAAAAATGTTTTACTGGACTGAGCTAGAGAGAACCTCCGATCTATTGCAGCGGCAAACTACATCTGAGGTAACTCTAGGTGCATCATGGGATAGGGACTTGGCCTTGAGCTATCTGAAGACCTCTAGCTTTGTAGTAGGCCGACTTGGAGCCAAGGATTGGCTCCGAACCCATCTGTAAGAATGGATGGCGAGATAGAACAAATTCACATTATGTGTTTTATCTTGAATGCTGGAAAATGTACTGTACTTGTTTAAAAATATTTTTCTTATAATGCAGCACAGAACATAATAATTCTGATTTTCTGTTCCTGAATTTGGGTTAATGGAATTTTTTGCTCTTTCCACTGAGGCACAAATGTCCTTGTGCATGACGTTTTCTCACTTCTGTTGTATCTGTAGCTACACCCTTGACATGTTACACCCGCCCTCTTTAAAAGTACAACAACTCAGTACCATTTCAGCAATGCATCTACATGCTGTGGGAGTAGAACCCACACCCTTCTGCATCAAAAGCAAGTATTTAACCTGTTATGCTATTAACAATGCTAGCAGACTCAGCATAAGCAACTCTAAACTTCTCTTCCCCTAAAGTACTCAGCTCCTTGTAAAATCCACTCATCACTGAACTGTATCTCTCAACTTTGCAGCACAAGAAATCTGGAAAAAGCCAAAATGTATTGGGGGGGGGGGCGGTGACAAAAGCCCAAAAAACAGGGACACATTTTAAACATTGCTTGTATAATTTTGGAAAGTTGCTAGAATAAAATGTTGTGTTACCAGCATGTGTTTCACTGCCAAGTCTTGGGCCCAAGACCCTATGCACTATAGTCAGAGCAACATACCACTATGCCAAATCAGCAATTTCCTGAAAGATTGGAAGAATGAAACTTAAATTTATTTTATTTTTATCTTATTTTATTTATTTTACATTTGTTGACCAGGATAGTCCGACTGGATGCATGTCCATTTTCAGCGAAGGCCAGGGGAGAAAAGCTCCAAGGGTAAGCAGATACAGCATTACATAATACCAGCATTACATATTACAAACAGACTATTTACAGTGATTACATAAGTACACAAGTTTAACAAGTTCCACAGGTTAGAGTTAATCCCAAGCGTAAGTTAGGATTAAATTAAATTACATAGTAAGCTGGTTAACAGATTTTTGCACATTCTAGAGAGAGTTAGCCAGGCTTGATACATTGACATAGCCAGTTAAGTGCCAAATGTTGTTTGAGTCTAGTTTTAAATTGACCTAAGGTAGAAAGTAAGGTAACATCAGCTGGAAGAGAGTTCCAGGGTCTACTTACAGAGTTTGCAAAGACAGAGTCACCGGCTGTGTTATTAATTTTGCTAGTCTGAATTAGTAGTTTGTTAGAGGATCGAAGTGGTCTAGGATTGTTATAGGGGGTGATAATATTTTTCAGTGCAGGAGTATTGTTCTGGATTACAGAGCATTTTATAGGCCATAATCAGTTGGTTATACTGGATTAGGCTGGGTAGTTCAAGCCACCCAAGCTGATTTAGATTGATGCAATGATGTGTCCTAAAAGGCAGTCCAGTGGCAAACCTGGCAATGTGGTTGTAGCAAATTGAGAGTTTGTTAAGGACAGTCTTGTTTAAATTCGAGAGTAGAGGGGATGCATACAAAAGGGTTGAAAGAAGGTGAGAGCGAGCTATGGCAATTTTAGCTGGAGGGGTTAGGGAGGCTTTTATTCTGTAAAGTGACCCTAGTTTTTTATTGATGGTTTTGATAGTTTGGTTAACATGTAGGTCAATTTTTAGATTATTATCTATGATGACACCTAATAGTTTTGTAGAGGGGTCAGGGGAGATTATTGTGCCATCATCTGAATTTATGGTAGAGGTGAAAGCGGTAGACCTTCGTGTTGGTGAAAATAACAGTATTTTAGTTTTTTTGGGATTTAGGATCCGACGACATTCAGAAAGCCTGTTTTCTATTGTATTAAAGGTGGTCTGGGTAGCTGACCATAAATCTACTGGAGATGTGGCCGAGCAAATCAGAGTAGAGTCATCAGCATATTGGATACAGCTGACTTTTGAGATGACAGTATAAAGGTCGTTAATGAAGATGGAGAACAGCAAGGGCCCTATTATAGAGCCTTGTGGTACTCCAAGGGTGTTAGGTAGAAGATTAGAGAGTTTGTCCTGCCAGAAGACAGCCTGCTGTCGACCATTCAGGTAGGATTGAAACCATTGAAGGGCTCTAGTATCTAGACAGAATGTTTGCAGGGTGTGGATTCAAAGTTGGTGATCAACCATATCGAACGCCTTGGAAAGATCCAAGAAGAGGGCTGAGGATATATAATTATTGTTGCGATTATGGTTTATGGTGTTGGTAAAGGCTAGGAGGGCTGAAGTAGTGCTGTGATGAGGATGGAAGCCATGCTGAGTGTCTGCCATAAGGTGATTCTGGATTAGGTGGTGCATGAGTTGTCTATGAATTCATTTTTCCATAATCTTTGCAAGTGGAGAGAGTATAGCTATTGGCCTATAATTGGAGAATTCAGTAGAGCTGTCTCCTTTATGAAGTGGGATTACATAGGATATTTTCCAGATGGTGGGAATTTTAGCTTCTACTATGGTTCGATTGATTAGTATTAAGACGGGGTCTGGTTGGCTATCATTTAGTGAATTCAGTTCTCACTTCTCACCATAGCTCTCAGCCTCTTATCATAAAACATCTAGACAAAGCCAATAATGAGGAAATACAGCCCCCAAACATATTAAGTGAATTAAATTCTCACCATAGCTCTCAACCTCTTAGCACAAAAAACCTGGACAAAGCCAATAATGGGGGAATACAGCCCCCAAAATAGGGACAAATTTCAAATACTGATCTTATAAACTTAGAAAATTGCTAGAATAAAAGGTTTTGTGTTATCATGTATTTTCTGAAGAATATGAAGTCTCAAATTCAAATGCTTGTCATTAGTTAGTGAATTGAATCCTTCACTGATCTGCCACAAAAATCCAGAAAACCACAGATTTTATGAGGAACAGAACAAAATTATGAGGTAAAAATCTGGAAAGTTTTCACAAGTGGTGGTGGATAGGGAATTTAGGCTATTGTTAATTGTACCCAAGGTACAGGGTGTGAGCCTCACACACACACACACACACACACACACACACACACACACAAAGCAATAACACGTTCTCAGAATAAATAACTGTTGTCTCAGCAGCAATAAAAAGAAGTTATGTACCTACCATAGCATTCCATGTTAGTTGTCTTCATCTTGCCTTCTTTCTTGCTGGTTGGGATCAGAGCCAGACTCGGCCATCTTCAATAGCTCGAGAGCTGTTTACTGGCTCGAGGCTACCCCTTATCCCATGATGCCTAGCGATAGCTACTCAGATCTCATTTGAAATAGCTAACTCCAGACATAGTAAGAGAAAAACCAGTCCAAAACAAATAGGTTGACTATACCTGCCATATTCTCTAAGTCAGTAGAGGAAACAAACCAGAGAACACCCAGCCAGTGAAATAAGAACTCCTCTCGGTCCAATAGGACAGGGGGATGGAGGGTGGGATGCAAGAAAGAAGGCGAGATGAAGACAACTAACATGGAATGTTATGGTAGGTACATAACTTCTTTATGTTAAGTTGTCTATCTCACCTTCGTTCTTGCTGGTTGGGACAGCGTCCCTAGCACCTAATATCCTGGGTTGCTCATTGGAACAGACTCTTCAGAACAGTGGAACCAAAGTCAGCTCTGCTCCTGGAGACCATATCCAGCTTGTAATGAGAAATAAAGGTATGAGGATTTGCCCACGTAGCAGCTGCACAGATAGAATCCATGGGCAACCTAGACTGGAAGGCTACAGAGGTAGCCAAGGCCCTAGTAGAATGACCTTTCGGTTTGATAGGTAACTCTTTGTTCCTTAACTGATAAATGAAAGTAATAGTGTGAGACAACCATCTAGATAAGGTCACCTTGGAAACTGGGAGACCTTGTTTGCCTAAGGCATAAGAAAGGAATAGCTGGTCCGACTTCCTTATTTCCTTAGTTCTGTGCAGGTAAGAACACAATTGTCTATGAACGTCCAATTGGTGTAATTTGTACTCTGCCTTGGTGTGATTAGGGAAAAACACAGGAAGGTCTATAGATTGGTTTCAATTATTTTCTGAGCAGACTTTAGGAGGAAAGGAAGGATTAGTCCAAAGAGCAACCCTGTCCTTATGAAAAACCAAGTATGGAGGATGAACACATAGCACCTGAAGTTCGGAGACGCGTCTGGCTGAAGTAATAGCTACCAGAAAGAGTGTCTTTCAAGATAAAAACTTAATGGAGCAGGATGCTGCTGGTTCAAAAGGGGGCAGAATTAAGGAAGTTAGGACCAAATTAAGGTCCCAAAGAGGTGGGGGATCTCTCACTGGAGGCCTAAGGAGAGTCGTCCCTCTCAAAAAAGCTTTACAGAGCTTATGAGACATAATGTTAGAATTTGACAACCCAACATGAAAGTTAGAAATGGCCGTTAATTGAACCCTGATCGTAGGAGAAGCGGACCCGGAATGAAAAAGCTGTGCTAGGAATTCCAGAATTTCATGGACTGGGGCTGAAAAAGGATCTACGTTCCTAGCCTCTGCCCAACAAGAAAAACGTTTCCATTTACTAGCATAAGTTTTCCTGGTTGTGGACTTGTGAGAGGAGACAATAATCTCACGTACAGCCGGGGAAATGCTGTGAAGCCTGGCTAAGGTTGGAAGTGGAGCAATCAAGCTGTGAGCTGGAGAGTTTGGAGGGATTGATGCAACCCGCCTGACTGATGAATCAGTAGATCTGGAATCGGGTCCAGAGTCCAGGGCTGATCGAGAAGGTAATGGTGCAGGAATGGGAACCATATCTGTCGAGGCCAGTAGGAGGCAATGAGGATGATTTTGCAACCCAACGATATTGCTTTCTGTATGAGTTTCGGTATCAGGGGAAATGGAGGAAAGGCATAAAGAAGTCCCTGAGGCCAATCGTGGACTAGAGCATCTCTGGGTGTGTGACCTGGAAGCGGAAGACGAGAGAAGTAGTTACTGCATTTGCTGTTGAAGGGGGTGGCAAAAAGATCGCTGCAAGGCTGTCCCCATTTGCGGAAGATAAGATCCACAACTTCCTGATTCAGAGACCACTCGTGAGGCATGAGGATAGCTCTGCTGAGCCTGTCTGCTATGACATTGGACCTCCCAGGGATGTGCGTCGCAATCAGAAAATGTTGGGAGAAAATCGCCCACTGCCACAGTCTATGTGCTTCTTGACACAGGGGGTAGGATCTAGTTCCGCCCTGCTTGTTGATGTAGCACACCACTGACATATTGTCTGTTTGAATTGCAATGGTCCTGGAAGGAAGAGAGTCCTGAAGGGCTTGCAACACTAGGAGCACGGCTCTCATTTCTAGGACGTTTATGTGCAGATGGTACTCGTGAGGTTGCCAAGTGCCTTGGACTGTCCTGCCCAGATAATGCCCCCCCCCCACCCTATCAGGGAGGAGTTTGTGGTCACTGTGGCTACCAGAGGGGGCTAAATGAAGGGTCTGCCCTGAGTCACTAGTGGGGAGACCATCCACCATGAAAGGTGCCTTTTGCATGCTTCTGTAATCAGGATCATGTGAGACATGGGCAGCTCTTGGAAAGACCACTGTGTGAACAGAAGCCACTGAAGGATCCTCATATGAAAGCGGGCCAGTGGGATTAAAAGAATGGCTGGTGCCATGGAACCCAGAGTTTGAAGGATGAACCTGACTTGGATCCTTTTGCTCTGCATTAGAATCTGTACTTGCTGACAAATTGTAGACACCCTTTCTAGCGGTAGCCTTGCAAACATGTTCCTTGTGTCTAAGTCTGCTCCTATGTAAGTGATAGATTGACAGGGCAAGAAGGCAGATTTTTTGAAGTTTATTGTAATGCCTAGCTGGGAGCAGATTGTGATTGTGTAGTCCTTGGCTTGTAGGAGTTGATGCCTGGTAGTAGCAGTGAGGAGCCAGTCATCTAGATATGGAAACACCTGGAATCCTCGACATCTCAAGTGAGCCGTGACCACTGCCATACATTTGGTGAACACCCTGGGGGCTGTGGTGAGACCAAAGGGCAGAGCTCTGAACTGATAATGACTGGCTCCCAGCCAGTCTAAGTGGTGGATTATAGATGTTTTTATGGATTTTTGGGACTCCAAAGATTGTTGGTACTCTTGGGGCTTCTATCATGAGATAATTAAAGAGATGTAAATCGATCCTCGTCTCTATGAATAATTAATTCAGCAGGCTTTTGATAAATTTTGATAAATTGATTTGAGCTATTATATTCGTTAAATGATGATTCTTCATAAACATCTGATCTTAAGAGAACCATTATTTTGTTATTAATAAAAGCCTGCTGAAAGCCTGCTGCTTAGACCAATAATGCATGGTAGAAGATCTTCCACATATGCTTGTGCTAAGTATGTGGATATGATCCTTAAGAAATTTGTAATCAAGGATGAATGGATAGTGAAGGATTCATGGGATTTTTTAAAAAAGATAAAAAATTTGAGATACCAACAAGATAACAACTTTATCTCAGTAGATGTGAAGGAACTTTATACCAGTATTCCCCATCAACAAGGAATTGAATGGGTATTAGAAAACATACGAAATAAAAATGCGGAATCAGAAGAAATAGCTCTAGTAGGAGAACTGTTGGATATAATTTTGTCCTATAATTTCATCTTATTTGACAAGCAATTTTATAAACAAAAGAAAGGAGTGGCGATGGGATCCCCATGTGGATCAAGCTTCGCGAATCTAGTGATGTCTCATTGGGAGAAAAATTTTATTTTTAATAACACCTTTCTCAATGACATAATAATTTTTTATGCTAGATTCATAGACATCTTTATAATTTTTCAAGGAGATGAAAATCAGGCAATAGACATTATAAATTTATTTAATGAGAGCACAGAATTTTTACGATTTACCCATACTTATAATGAAGAATCCATTGCTTACTTAGATGTTAAGTTGATTAAGAATAGATTAAATAAATGCTATGAAGCGAATATTTTTAGAAAATCAACTTACTCCAATAAATTTTTGCACTTCGCCAGTGCACATCCAATGCACCAGAAAAAATCGGTGGTAAAAGGACAGCTCGTCAGAGCAGCACGTATGATTACAGCGGATATAGATTTTGATCAGGAATGTCTAAAATTAAAACAGATGTTTATTAACAGACAATATCACTCAAGCTTTTTGGACTCCATACTAGAAGAAGTTAAGATAAAAAGACAAATGGGTCACTTTATACCTATATTAAAGCAAAGAGATGTTGATAATTTAAAAGAAGGAGCTCAAAACATCGACTTTATGCAAATAATGCCAGGAGGTCGACCTAATAGTGAAAATTATAATTCAGTGTGTATATTAAGATTCTCTACGGATTTCAGCAGTATTAAAGAGATAATTCTGAAGAATTGGAATATTCTGAATGATGATTATTCACTAACCTGCAAATTAGGTTTTATGCCCAAGATTATATGCAAGAAGGGCTCCAATCTTAAAAACATTTTACAAAAGCACTAAAATGACAAACCATCAATTTTGAGTAGAGGAATGGGACAATGTGGAAACTGTCCTTATTGTTTGTACATGTCTCCAGGAATATCAACAATTATCAACGGGTACAAAATTTACATAAAAGGGAAATTCAATTGTAATTCAAAAGGAATAGTGTATTTAGCCACGTGCCAGGGTTGTCCATGCTTTTATGTGGGAAAAACGGAGCGGAGGCTAAGGGACACGGTGTATGAGCATGTGAGAAGCATCAATCTACAAAAGGAAGATAATGCTTTAGCAAGACATGTTATGGAATACCCTGATCATAAATTTTGCTTTAAAGTTATTCATCAACTTAAGCAAGAAATCAGAGGGGGGTTGTTCAATTTAGTATTGGAGAAATGTGAACTGCTATGGCAGATTAAATTGAATGCCTTCACTCACCCAGGCCTAAATGAGAAATGCTCAATCATGAGCCTGTTAAAATTGAGAAGTTTAGAGAGATAGTCAATAATAATTCATATAGTAATAGATTATATGTGCATTCAACAAGTATAAGAAAACATGGGGGAGCATATCCATATTTGTATATAAAATATGTATACAAATCAAAAACTGTTACAATGGTAATACTTAACATTGAATGGTATTCAAAAACTTTATAAATTCAACAATCTTTTGATATACATCCATTCAATGTTAAGAAAAATAAGTAAATTTAAAGATGAAGTTTAACTATAAAGCTTTATAATTCATTGGATTTTATTTTGTGTCATATATTTAATCAATGTATAATAATAGATATGAAATAATCTTTCAAATTAACATCTAATAATAATCAACCTTATTTGTAATAAATAAGGTAGTAGTTTGCATTATAAAACAATTTAATTTTAAGAAACAGTATTAATTATTAATTAGAGCTCACTAACATTCGGCTTGTTTGGTAAGTTGCTGCACTTCACCAATGTGATATCAAAAGATGGTGTGTTAAATTGTTAAGCATGCATTATCTATTTTTTGAATACATAAATAATTTTTAAAAAATCTTATGTTTATCTAGATGTTATTATTTATTTTTTATTGTTTATTAATGTGGACAATAAAATTGATAACATTTTAAAATTTTAATATTATCTAATTAAGATTAAACCCAAGAAAACATTCACTAAATTTTAATTTTAACCTAACATTCAAATAATATATACACATGTTCATTTTTACATATGTTTCACATACAATTTACACTTTTATGTTTTAAAACAATAGTGTTACTTTAAGAAACTAGTCACTGCTTTGAATTTTGGCGGGCATTCATTAAGTGCTTCCTATTTAAGTAAGTGTTTACCAATGTACTGATGTTTGCCAGTTTTCTGAAGAAGTCCAAACACCGGTTTGGACGAAAAACGTTTGACAAATTATTAACGTTTAATAAATAAAGAGCGGCAAGTAGTGTTTGCCTGAGCGGATTTGAGAACTCTCTAAGTTAAACGAGTTCTACAAGAAAAAGAAGGGATACTACAACTAAACACTATCACAAAACAAAACTAACGTTAATAATAAAACACTAAAAGTGTTGAATTCTAGAGTAAGAAAGTTATACAAAAAACTTTATACGAGCCTGAGCCAGAAAAATGACACCTCACAGCTGAAGCGGCAAACAAGATCTGGGTAGCTATCGCTAGGCATCATGGGATAAGGGGTAGCCTCGAGCCAGTAAACAGCTCTCGAGCTATTGAAGATGGCCGAGTCGGAGCCGAGGATCGGCTCCGATCCAAACCAGCAAGAACGAAGGCGAGATAGACAACTTAACATTAAATGTTCTCACAGTCTTGTTGTCTCAGCAGAAATAATACCTACACACACACAAGCAATAACCCATTCCAAGAATAAATAACTGTTGTCTCAGCAGCAATACCTAAATAACTGTTCTCACAGTCTTGTTGTCTCAGCATCAATAATACCTAAATAACTGTTCTCATAGTCTCAGCAGCATTTGCGGTTTGTTCCATAACCCGTTCTCAGCAGCATAAAAAAAAAAAAAGAAATAACCCGGTCTCTGATATAAATAACTATTCTCAGTCTCACACACACTACAGGAAATAACCTGTTCTCAGAATAAATGTTTTGTTCTGTAACCCGTTCTCAGCAGCATAATATAAAGGAACTGTTCTCAGTCTCACACACACTACAGGCACCTTCACAGTTTGTTTCACACACTACAGGCACCTTCACAGTTTGTTCCATAAGCCGTTCTCAGCAGCATAATACAAAATAACCTGCTCTCAGTCCCTGCAATAAATAACTGTTCTCAGTCTCTCACGCACTACAGGAAATAACCCAGTCTCTGCAATAAATAACTGTTCTCAGGCTCTCACACACACTCTACAGGAAATAACCCGGTTTCTGTAATAAATAACTGTTCTCAGGCTCACACACACTACAGGAAATAACCCGTTCTCATCAGCACAATACAAAAGAAATAACCCGTTCTCAGAATAAATAACTGTTCTCACAGTCTCAGCATCATAATACCTCTGCAGTTCTGCTTGCATCTTCGCAGTTTGTTCCATTCCTGGAAGATCAGCTTGCAGCTATGTGCAACAGCTTCCATTCTTGCAGCTACATTCAATAGCTTCCATTCCTGCTATGTTCAAAAGCCTTGTGGCTTGGCTGGAGCAGCTGGAAATGCATGCACGTTATGTTGTTGAGCTCTTGAACTCAATTCCGACAGGCTGATAGGCTGTTTCATGGAGCTGACATCGCACACGTGATGACGTCAGCTCAAAAAAGCAAAAAAAAATTTTTTAAATAAAAAAGTCAGAAAATTCGGAAATTAAGGGGTGCCACTTGGGAATCGTGGCACTCCATTATTTGGACCTCAAAACTGGTAAAAAAATGAGTAATTTGGTATGGTTGGGAGGTATGGCGCCGTGGTCTGGTCTTGGGTCTGTGCCAACAACTTCAGCACTGGTGGAGGAGAAACTTTCAGTACTGAAGTCAGCACTAAAGTGTCCTTTAAGGTTACCCCCGTTCCACACTGAAAGAGGGAACTGAAGTTTTAAATATTTTGGTCATCAGATTTGAGGCAGAAGCTGTCACCGACTGACTTCGTTTTCTAGATTTGTCAGCTTTCGAAGAGGAGAAAGATGAGGAAGGGGAAAAAACATCCATTTTTTACTATCATGACCAGAGATGGCCTCCTCAAAGGCAGATTTTATCATCCCCTTTAATAATTTGTTCTTCCCTTCCACTGGGACACGGAGACTGAAACCATGGCAGATGGAACAATCTTCCTGTAAGTGCACCAGGCCCGGGCAGTAAACACAAAGAGTGCCCATCAGAACTGGGCAATTTATGTTCACACTCAAGACATTTCTTAAATCCAGAGGTGCCTTTGCCTTTATCAGCCATGATTCATACAACCAGAATCACTCACGCGCACATACGTGCACAAACACACACACACAAACACACACACACACACACACACACACACACACACACACACACACACACACACACACTACAAGGCAAAAACAATATCAACTAAATAGACAGAGATAGGGGTGTAGAAGAAAAAGGGATAAAGAAAACTACTACCAACTATGGTAAATAGAGTACCCGAAGGTATGGAAGCTACCAGCAATGGTAGGTAAGAATACACCAAAGTGTATGAGGGAAAAATATATACTACTAATTTTTTTTTTTTTTTTTTAAGATACGAGAAAAAGGGTATGGATAAAAACTACCAACAATGTTAAAATAGTGTACCTGAAGGTACAGAAAGCTACCAACAATGGCAAGTAAGAATAAATTGAAGTGTATAAGGGAAAGCGGAGAGGAGAGGTAAAAAGCTATCAAAAACAGAGTAGGCTGCAGAGAAATTACAGCAACAACAATAATGTTAAAGAAGAAAAATTGTATATTAATACCAGAGTTTAGAAATACAAAGGAAAATATAACACAGCTCAAGAGCTATTTGGCGACACATCTGTCACATGAAAACGGCAAACTTGACAACACATCTGTCACAGCAAAGTGGCAAACGAGATCTGAGGTAAATTGGAGAGGAGCATTCTTGGTAGGACTTAAGTGTGAGAGTTTTTGGTTTTCACGGGCTGTAGTACTGGCCAGTCAGTTCCGATATTTGAAACCGAACCCATATATCAAGGATAAATGAAGACTGACAACACCAGCTATATTGTTTCCCAAGAAAGCAATTTCGTATTGCATTTGACCGCTGGTTCAAAGGATTTCTCAGTTAATCCTTGAAGGACCACCATCAAATCTCAAGGAAGAGAGGGATCCTTTATTGGAGGTCTAAGGAGGAAGACTCCCTTCATGAAAGCTTTACATAATCTGGAAGATGCCAGGGATAATGATTCATTTTCTATATGGAAGTTGGATATGGCTGCCAACTGAATTTTAATGGTAGAAAAACTAGCCCCTTCCTTCAAAAGAGTAGTGAAAAAAAGAAGAATGGTCGAAGTAGGTGCTGAAAAGGGGTCAGTATTCTGATTGGGTGTCCAAATAGAAAACTGTTTCCATTAGCTTAGGTACACCTTCTTGGTGGATGCTTTCTGAGTGGCCAAAATAATGTCACAAACTGGGGAAGCGAGCCTGGACCGTGTGATTATCACTGGAAGTGGAGAAACCATGTGGTCAGCTTGAGGGCATTGAGAATGGGAAGTTGAATTCCTGACGGATGAGATAGGAGATCCTGACTGGGTACAAGTATCCATGGAGGATATTTCAAGTGAGACCAGAGGAAGAGGAACCAAACCTGTTGAGGCCAGAAGGGGGCAATGAAGATGACTGAGCTCTTCAGTTTGCTTGCTTCTCAAACCCTCATGGCTTCTCTGCACAAAGGATATGAATGGGTTCCTCCTTGTTTGTTAATGTACCAAACCACTGACATGTTGACTGTGTGGATACAATAGTCCCAAGCGGGAGAACATTTTGAAATGCTTGCAAAGTAATGAGGACTGCTCTCATGTCCAGGACAGTGATAGGCAACTTGGTCGCTGAGGGGGACCACATACCTTGGACCATCTTTCCCAGAAAATGCCCCCCACCCCAGCTGGCAAGCATCCGTGGTGACTGAGGGAGGAAACAGTCTGAATGTATCCACCAGTGAACATGACATTTACAAACTGGAGTGAGTTTTATGGGAAATAATAAAGGCTTGTAAAGAACAGACCATTGTACCATCAGTGTCCACTGAAGGATTCACATAAAGCATCTTCCAAGAGGAACTAGAAGAATGTCAGCTGACATTGACCCAAGAGCTTGTAGCACTAGTTTGGCTGGAGGAGGTGGATGAGAAATTATAGCCTGTACTTGATTTCTCAATGCCATGATGCTATGAAAAGGCAATGATGCCACTTGAGTTGTAGTAGTATTCAGCTGAGTTCCTATAAACTACAGAGTCTGTACAGTAGTTAAATTTGATTTGGCAAGGTTTATTGAAATGCTTAGAGAGTCGGTGATCTGAAGCAAGTAATTCCTGGCTTGTAGACGTTGATGCTTGGGTGGGGTGGTGAGGAGCCAATCGTTCAGACAGGGGAAACACATAGAATCCTTTGAGTCTCAAGTGACTGCCATGCATTTGGTGAGCACTCTGGGGGCTGTGGTGAGTCCAAAGGGCAGTGCTTTGAATTGGTAGTGTTTGTCTCACAGCTGGAAGCTCAGGTGTGTCCTGGAGTGCCTGTCTATTTTGATGTAATAGTACGCATCCTGGAGATCTGAAGACCACATCCAATTGTCCTTGCACAACAGAGGCAGGATGGACTGAACTGTAACCATTTGAAAGTTTGACTTCTTTACATACCGATTCAAATTGCTTAGATCCAGAATTGGTCTCAGGACCCTGTTTTCTTTGGCACTAAAAAGAAGCGGGAGTAAGTTCCAAATCCTATCTGTTTGGGTGGGATCTCCTGGATGACTTTTTTATAGGAGCTTTTCAATTTCTTGAGCTGTGCATTTCCACTGACTGGGTTGAACAATGAAGAGTTTCTTCCTTTGGACAGGAGGTGGAAGGGAAAATGGTATGTAGTAACCTCTGGATATGATTCTTAGCACCCATGGATTTTTTTGTGATATGAGTCCAGGTGTCTAGATGCAAGAAAAGATGATCCCCCAACTGCCACCAGAGGTAGACAGTTGGGCAACACTTTAGAAGTGCCGATAAGGCCTGTCAGAACAGGAGTCTCTGAAGCCCTGATTTTGAGGATCCCCTCTGCCTCTGGGGTGACGTCTTCCATTGAAACCTCCACCTCTGCCTTTGGAGGAGGTATCCTCATGTGAGTCCTGAAAAGGTCCCTGAAATTAAATTTCCAGAAACACACTTTCTTACCACCTCACTGGTTCCTGGAAAATATACGTTCATAGGTAGGTACTAGGCTATCGGCCCAAGGGCCTATGTAAGCCTAGCCAACCAGTTCCCTGGCTTCCGCCACCCAAGAAAGATATTTTCCTGTGCCACTGTCGAGCAGAGCCACCAAAGTGATCCCTGGGGTGAATTTCCCATTTCCCATCCACTCATCAAGATTTCTCTTGGAAGAGTGCTAATGAGGAACTCTGCTTGACATAAATAGATAGCTTGTTCCAGAGTATGGGAAGTCTCTGGGATAGGAATCTATCCCTCCAACATGTTCTGTTTATTGTGGTGACAAGGTTTAGGTCCCTAGAGCATGTATCTCAGAGTGACTGGGATTTTGTTAGGTGTAGCATGTCCAACAGATCTGTGTTTGACATAGCTTTATGTGTTAGGCAGAGATCAGCTCGGAGTAGACATGCTACGGAGTAAAGCTGGAGTTTTTTGAGATGGTCAGCGTAGGGCATCTGTTTGAGGCCAGTAATCCTCTTTGTGAGGTACTTCTGTAGCCTTTCTAGCTGTTGCAGATGTCTTGTGAGGTACATTCCAAAAGGGGCGTTGTACTCAATAATGGGTCTAATGAGAGCCGAGTAGGGGGGAAACGATGACCTCTTTTTTCCTGGATGAGAACCCTTTCGTGGTAAGGTGTGCCACATAGAAGGATTTCCTGATTACTGTGGTGATGTGATTATCAAAGGAGAGACTACTGTCCACCTGAATACCAAGGTCTCTTATCAAGTGGACTGCCGCCTATGTGGCAGTTCATGGGTGCAGAGTTTTTACCAAAGGGGATGACAATGCACTTTTTGGTGTAGCGCTTGAGGCCATGGCTCTGACACCAGGCATCTGTCTCAGTGAGGCCCTTCTGTAGGATGACCATGTCATATTGGGAATTGACTATGGCACCTAATTTGCAGTCATTTCTGAACTTCATCAGCTAGAGGCCCCTCTGTGTTAGCCCTTACTTCACAGAAGTAGATACCAAACAGGAGAGGACCCAGGACTGAACCCTATGGTACTCCACTTGTCACTGGTTTGAAGTCAGATTTGGAGTCCGCGACTTTTTCAGTGTTGGTTCTGTCAGTGAGCCAGTTGGCAACCCATCTTGTGACGTATGGATTTATACCCAGTTTAGTGAGTTTATCTATAATTCCAGAATGGGGGGTGGTGTCAAAAGCCTTGGCGAGGTCAAGGTAGGCTGTGTGAACTGCCTTACCCTTGTGTACAGCTTTGGTGACTGTTTCAAAGAAGTCTGTCAGGTTCAAGAGGCATGATCTGCCTTTTACAAATCCGAACTGGGTGGGGTCCAGAGTTTGGAGGTTACCAATGTCTTTGTTTATGATTTCCATGATGATACGTTCCATGGCCTTGCAGACCAGGCTTGTCAGGCTAATAGGGCAATAGTTCCAGGGGTCCGTGGTGGCTCCCCCTTTGTGGAGTGGTATAACTGTTACTGTGGACCATTCGGTGGGTACAAAGCCTGATGTGAGGCTATGATTGAACATGGTGCTTAGGTGGGGGGCCAGTTCGTTCTGAAGTTTGTGTAGAACGCAGCCTGGTATGTTGTCCGGTCCCATGGAAGCTGTGTTCTTGTCTTTGGAGCGTGCAGTTTTTACCTGTGCAGTTGTGATTTCAGGGGCTCTGCAGTCATCCGGTATAGATATGGGCCCTTTAGGGGGCGAGGGGGGGGTAAAGTTAGCACTGAACCTGTCAGCCAGGATGTTAACTATATCAGTTGGGTCTGTATATTTAGTGCCATTGTGCTGTAACTCAGAGCAGACCTGACTGTTGCCATTGAGATTCTTGACATAGCTATAGAATGCTTTGTGGTTGTCTTTAGAATCAGTGGCGATTTTGTTTTCGTAACTAGCTTTGGAGGATTTTATCAGGGATCGCAGCTTCTTATTGAGGCTGACCAGGGAGCTCCTCCACTCATGGGATTTTACTCACTTTTGCAACAGTTTCTTCCTTCTGTTGTACAGTTTGTTTATGGCAGCGGACCACCAGATTGGCTTCCTTTTTTTGGAGGATAGCGTCTTGGTTCTGTTTGGGATAACACGATACATGCAATTGTGTAAGTGCTTATAAAGTGCAATTGTGTAGGATTCAGTAGTCTTAACTGTATTGTCCATCTGCATGGGTGTCATGAAGTTCACCACTTCTGTCTTAAGAAGTATGAAGTTGGCTCTGGAGAAATATTTTACAGTGGTTTTCTTAATGGGGGGTGGGGGCAGGATGTGGATATCTAGGGTGATTAGCTAATGGTCGGATCGGACCAATGAGGCGTTGACATCAGGTGTGGAACACCGGTCACTCATGTTGGTAATGACTAGATCTAGGATATTGTTGCCCCTGGTGGGGGTATGGATAAGTTGATCCAGGGCACTAAAGTTTATGAATTCCTGAAAGCATTGAGCGAAGGAGTTGGTACATGAGTAGTTTTCCCAGTTAATGGTGGGGTGGTTGAAATCGCCCATTATTAGGGTGTTTGGTTAAACCCTAATATTTTCCAGAACATCAAGAAAAGATGAGTGGGAATCCTGGTGCAAGGTGGGGGATCTGTAGCAAGCTACAATTTGGACTGCAGTTTTGCCCAGAGTTAGTTGTACTTGGATAACCTTGGATGCATTATGCTGAGCAACTAACCTGGAGGTGTGGATATCCTTAATGAATACAGACACACCTCTGCCTTTGGTGTTCCGGTCCAGGTTACATGGCTGAAAAGTGTGGTATGAGCTATAGCCTGGTAGTGCAGGGGTGCTCTCTGGAGCCTTGAATCAGGTCTCAGTCCATGTACAGATATCGATGTTCTCCATTTTAAGGAGTGCCTCGAGTGAGTGCATTTTGAGATTTAGACTTCTAGCATTGAGTAGCATCACCCTCAGTTTTTGCTTGCCTGTTCCTGTTACAATGGTGAATTTGTCATTTGAACCTTGCCTAAAAAAGGCACTATAGGGGCGGCAAGAACCTTAGCCAGTATCCGGAATCCCAGGGGTGACAGGTGCAGGCCGTCTCTGGCAAAGCATCATGGTCTGTCGACCATGTCATCCCAGGCAGACAGCTACTGGATCCCTTTAGAATGACACCAGAAGCTTAGCCAGTTGCTGAAGTCAATCATTTTGTCCTTGTACTACGGTATCATTCTGGGTGATGGCAGAATGCTACTCAGGGCTAGGGTCATACCTGCTTGGGCTACAAGATCGGAGAGCTCTTCCATGTCTCTTTTCATGTAGTCCAGGGAGGTACATCTCAGGTCGTTCACACCAATATGGACAATGACAGAGTCATATTTGTACTTGTTGTGGAGTGACCTGAGTGTGTGGGTTATGTGGCGGATCCTGGCAGCCGACAGGCATCTGACAGTAACCTTCTCCTTGTTTAGCCTGGTGAGTAGGACATTAGTGTGCCTGACTATAGAGTCGCCTATGACTAGTGTGTTGGGTACGTTGCTTTGCCTTATTAGCTGTGGTTGAGTGGCACACTGAGTCTGCGGGCTATGTGTCATTTGGGTTGTGTTGGGGGGGTGGAGGTTGCTTGCATTTCTGCTTTGGAGGTCTCTGTTGCTTGAGCAGATTATTATTGAGAGCCTCCGCGAATGTTTTTATGTTTCTATGTGTGGATTTTGGTGGTGTAGATTTCGTGAGACAATGTGATGAGTGTGGTGTGGTGCGAGTGTTTACCTTCTCCTCTTGACTGTCAAGTTCAGTCTTGGTTGGAGAGAGCTTTACCTCCAGTTTGGCTAGATAAGTGCATTTCTCACAGGTTGTAGTGTTGGGTGGTAGGAGGAGAGGGTTGTCCCAAGATGCCCAGATTCATCAGATAGACAGGAGAGAACACTTGGGAGATGACCCTTGGACATGCCTGAATAAAAAACTATTTTCCTCTCGATAAGTGAGGAAAGTGAGTACAAGAGCTGTTTTTCTCTACAGCAAGTGAGGAAAGTAAGTACCAAAACTGTTTTCCTCTAGGTAATGAGGAAGGTTGAGTGCTGTAGTAAGTAGTATCTTATTTAGTGCTTTCAACAAGTTCTGAACAAGTGCTGATCACGAATAAGCAAATTCAAGTGCTAAAACTAAGAATCTGTATCTGGACTAAACTAGTTACAGGAAAGGGGGGAAACAAGTGCAAATGCGGGCTTTTAAATCAGAAAGTTGGGAGAGATGGAAAAACTGCCCAAACGGCCAATAAATAGAAGTTATGTTCTTACCATAACGTTCCATGTTAGTTGTCTTCTTCTCGCCTTCTTCTTGCTGGATGGGTTCGGAGCCGACCTCGGCTCCGACTCGGCCACTCTAAAAGCTCGAGAGTTGGTTCCACCGGCTCGAGGCTCCCCTTATATCCCACAATGCTAGGCGAGAGTTACCTCAGATCTCGTTTGTAAGCTAACCCCAGCTTATAACAGAAACAGTATAACTGTAAAACAGAATCCACCTCTAACAACAGGAAGAAAGAAGGGTGACCTACATCCTGAACCAAGAAATATGCGTAATAGCATATGACTAAGAAAGAGGTGGTAGAAAGAGAGGTCACGATCACAACTCCTCTAGGTCTGTCCAGGCCAGGGGGAAGGAGGGTGGGACGCAAGAAGAAGGCGAGAAGAAGACAACTAACATGGAACGTTATGGTAAGAACATAACTTCTATATGTTAAGTTGTCTATCTACTTCATTCTTGCTGGATGGGACCGCGTCCCTAGCACCTTGTCCCGGGTGGCCTAACGGAACAGACTCCTGAGAACAGTGGAACCAAAGTTAGCTCTATGCCTAGAAGCTAAATCCAACTTATAATGAGAAATAAAAGTGTGAGGAGTAGCCCAAGTAGCCGCTGCACAAATGGTGTCAATAGGCAGTCTGTCTTGGAAGGCTAAAGAAGTAGCCAAAGCTCTGGTGGAATGGGCTTTAGGTTTATTAGGCAATTTTTGTTGTCTAATTTCATATACCAGGGAAATCAAAGATGTTAGCCATCTGGATAATGATACCTTTGAAACTGAAAGTCCCTTTCTGCTTTCCGCATAGGAGACAAACAGCTGATCAGATTTTCTGAATTGTTTTGTCCTATCCAAGTAGTACCTTAATTGACGATGAACATCCAGGCAGTGTAACTTTTGTTCAGACCTATTGGAATACTCTGGGAAAAAGACAGGGAGGTCAATGCTTTGGTTTAAATTTGATGTTGAAACCACCTTAGGCAAAAAGGACGGGTTAGTTCGTAAGGATACTCTGTCCTTGTGAAACAAAAGATAAGGAGGACGACAGCTGAGTGCTTGAAGCTCTGAAACTCTTCTAGCTGATGTAATAGCTACCAGAAAAAGAGTTTTCCATGATAATAATTTTAAAGAACAAGAGACTGCAGGTTCGAAAGGGGAAAGAATCAAAGAAGCAAGAACTAAATTTAGGTCCCAAGGAGAAGGAGGATTTCTTATAGGAGGTCTGAGAAGAAAAACTCCTTTCAAAAAGGCTTTGCAGAGCTTGTGGGACATTAGGGCAGATTCAGAAATACCCACATGAAAATTAGAAATAGCTGCCAATTGAACTTTAAGTGTAGAGGGAGATGAACCTGCATGGAAGAGTTCAGCTAGAAAATCAATGACTAGTTGGATGGAAGCAGTGAAGGGATCTATGTCCTTTCCTTGTGCCCAATATGAGAAGCGTTTCCACTTACTCAAATAAATCTTTCGAGTGGAAGATTTATGGGAAGCTATCAATATATCTCTAACAGAGTGAGATAATTGAGGAAGCCTGGCTACGGTTGGAACTGGAGGAACCAAGCAGTGAGGTTCAGAGAGGGAGGGGAGCGATGAAACTGACCCGACTGGTGGATCAAAAGATCTGGAACTAGGTCCAGATTCCACGGTCGCTCCAAAAGAAATCAATGTAGAAAGGGGAACCACACTTGTCGAGGCCAGTAAGGAGCAATGAGGATCAAAGAGGCCTTCTGAGCAATAGCTTTCTGTATTACTTGAGAGATCAGTGGGAAAGGAGGGAATGCATACAGAAGTCCCCGGGGCCAAACTTGGACTAGAGCGTCCCTGCTGGGTTGGCCTGGTAAAGGGAATAGAGTGAAATATTCTCTGCACTTGCTGTTTTGGGGAGTAGCAAAAAGATCGCAGCAAGGCTGACCCCACTTGAGAAAAATTTCTCTCACTACAGAGTCTTTCAGAGACCACTCGTGAGGCATGAGTATAGCTCTGCTCAACTTGTCCGCAATGTAATTGGACTTCCCGGGGATGTGCGTTGCTATCAGAAAACGCTGAGAAGAAATCGCCCATTGCCACAGTCTGAGTGCTTCTCGACACAGGGTATGATCTGGTTCCGCCTTGTTTGTTGATGTACCACACTACAGACATATTGTCTGTCTGGATTGCAATCGTTCCCAAGGGAAGAGAGTCTTGAAGGGCTTGCAACGCTAAAAGCACTGCTCTCATCTCCAGAACATTTATGTGCAAGTGGCATTCGTTTGGTTGCCATGTGCCCTGGACTGTCCTGCCCTGATAATGCCCCCCCCACCCGATCAGGGAGGCATCCGTTGTCAGAGTAGCAACCGGAGGAGGTGGAACAAATGGTCTTCCCGACAGGAGCTGGGGGGAAGACATCCACCACATGAGATGCTTTTTGCACGCTTGCGTGATCATAATGGTGTGAGACATTGGAAGTTCCTGGTATGACCATTGAGTAAAAGCATCCACTGAAGGATCCGCATGTGGTATCTGGCCAATGGAAGGAGAGGTATGGCCGCTGCCATGATTCCCAACACCTTTAGAACTAACCTGGCTTTGACTCTGTTGTTGTTGAGAAGAAGTGACACCAATTTGTGAATGTCTGATATCCTTTGGTTCGTTAGCCTTGCAGACATGTTTATAGTATCTAGATTTGCGCCTATGTAGGTAATAGTACGACAAGGCGACAAAACAGACTTTTCGCAATTTATTGAAATACCCAGTTTTTGACAAAGCGAAAAGTATAATCTCTGGCCATCAGAAGGAGATGCTTGGTGGGAGCTGTGAGAAGCCAGTCGTCCAAATATGGAAACACCTGGAATCCTTGTCGTCTCAGGTGAGAAGCTACCACTGCCATGCATTTGGTAAACACCGGGGGCAGTGGTGAGACCAAAGGGCAGGGCCCAGAATTGAAAATGACTGGTTCCCAGCCTGAAGCGGAGGAATCTTCTGGAGCGTCTGTACATTTTTATGTGATAGTACGCATCCCGAAGGTCTATAGAGCACATCCAGTTTACTTTACACAAAAGGGGAAGAATGGATTGCAGCGTGACCATCCGAAATCTTGTTTTCTTGACTGATTTGTTCAAGACACTGAGATCAAAATGGTCTCCAGTCCCCTGTTTTCTTTGGAACTAAAAGAACCTTGAGTAGATTCCGGATCCTTGCTGGTCTGCTGGCACTGACTGAATTGCTCTTTTTGCAAGCAGCTTTGAAATTTCCAAAGCTGCTATATCCCTTTGAGCGGGTGGAACATCTGGAAGGGATTTTTGACTGATTTGGAAAGCGAAGAAAGGGGATAGAATAGCCTTGAAATGATGGACTGTACCCATTTGTCTTGAGTCAGGGATAGCCAGGCTTCTGGGTACAGTGACAATCTTCCCCCGACTGCCTCGGAAGATGGGCAGTCGGGCAACACCTCAGGGATGCTGAAAGGGCTTGTCAGGAAAGGCTTCCCGATTGCCCTGGTTCTGCGGACCCCCCCTGCCCCTAGGGCGACGTCTACCATTGTTATTCCCACCTCTGCCTTTGGTAGGAAAAGCGACTCTGTCGTCCGCGAAGTCCCTTGAGATTGTTTACGGAACCACATCTTCCCACCCTTCTGGCCTTTGGGGTAAGGCCTAGAAGGAGTCGAAAAATGGACTCCGACGGCAGAAAGGGTCTTGCCATCAGTCTCGCACCTAGTCAGAGTTTCTTTCACCTGAGGACCAAAGAGGATGATCCATCAAAAGGGGAGTTCGTGAAAGACGTCTTGAAAGGGTCCGCAAAATTGCATAGCCGCATCCAGGCGTGCCTACGTAAGGCTACACCTGTTCCTGCGGCTCTGCTCGCTCCATCGGCCGCATAAGAGAGGCGCATGGAGGAGTTGGATAGGGAATTAAGGGTAGCCAGCTGCGTGTTCATTTTTCTTGGAAACCCGCAGCTGTAGGATCCTTTAACATTTCACTCGCTTCCTTGATCAAGTCCCTTTGAAGGCGAGTGAAATGGCACAGGTAATTCAGCGACACATGGTAAATGTCGCTGTGGCGAACATCCGCTAGCCGTACCTATCCATGGACCTAGATTCCTTGTTAGGTGGATGGACAGGCACTGAAGGATCAGCCAGTTCCTTCTTTGTGGCAGCAGCTACCACCATAGCATCCACAGAAACTCCTTTTGATAAAAATTGCTTGTCTGATGGAGCAGTGATGAATTTAGAGGGTCTCCTGGGAGTGGGGTCCACTGAATCAGGAGCCGTCCATGCCTTCTTAGCAACCACCTGCATGAGGGGGTCGAAGGGGTGGGACACCCAGGAGGTGGAAGGACGAGAGCCAAACGCCTCAAGATACACAGATTCGTCCTCCGAAGGGTTGAGGGCTGGCCAATTTCCCCTCTGTTTCAGGATCTCCAGAATGTCTGCAAATGAGACATCTTCAGAAGGGGAACGGGGGGAACCCTCAGAATCATCCAGATCTGTGTCTGATGTGATAGACTCAGGTGAGTCAATGTGTTTCCTCTTGCACTTCCTCTTCCGAGGGGGCTCTTCTGCCAAATCAGGAGAGGCCTCGGAAGAGGATGAAATCCCCACAGGGGCTCCTGAGGAGCTGGCTCTCTGCGGTCCGGGATGAGGGAGTGAGTCGACTTACCCTGAGGCAGCATAGAGGGAGGCGGACGGAGCCGACTGTGGAGTAGAACCAGGCTCTAACACACTCCGCATGACCTCGAATGCACCCCTGTCAGGCAGAGCCAGAGGTCCCGCTCCGAGGAGCTAAGAACCCCCCTCGGCACCGACAGTGATGGCTCCGAGGTCGATGTCGGAGCCGAACTCACCAGCGCCGAAGCCCCGAGAGGGAGAGGGGGGTCAGACAAGGGTCCGATGCCACTCACCCCCTCGGAGCCGCCGAGCGAAGTCGGCGCCGAGATTCCTCCAAAGAAGAAAGCGGAGCGGCGGAGCCGAAGACAATTGTCTCGGCTCCGAAGTAATCACAGTCTCGGCTCCGACGCGACCCGGCTCCGAACTCAAAAGAGTCGAAGGAGGAAAGAGTTGATGGAGCGGGGCAGGCACCGACTGATGAGTCGGGCTCTGAAGCATCTGTGCTAGTGCCTCAGACTTAAGCAGTCGACTCACTACCCTCTGAAGGTCATGATCGGACAGCCTCGATGACCTAGAGGAATGAGACCTTTGGCTCCGTTCAGACAGCAGGGGAGATCCTGGAGCCGAATGAACGGAGCCAAGAGATGGTGACCTAGACCTCTTTCTAGTTGTCGGCTCCGAAGGTCTGGTCGGAGCCGACAAGGGTACCTCAATAACCTCGGCTCCGGCCGGAGCCGAGGGAGCCACAGAAACTGTGGACTGAGACTTATCGGCTCCAGCCGGAGCCGATAAAGGCAAAGGTTGAGCAACCTGAGGTCTCGGCTCAGAAGCCGGAGCCGAAGACCTCGATGCCTTAGAGGGCTTCCCTGTTGAAACTGACAGGGAATCCTCTGGCTTCAATAAGCCTCTCAGAATCAACTTGTTTTTTCTTTCCTGCAGGACCCTGGGGCTGAAGCCATGGCACACAGCACAGGAGTCCTGCAGGTGCAAAGGCCCCAGACAATAGACACAAGAAGTGTGAGCGTCTGTCAGAGACATTTTCTGACAGCACGCATCACACTTCTTGAATCCAGAGACCTTTGCTTCTTTAGACATTTCCCTAACTGACAGGTATACACAAACACACACTCAAACACACAAGTTATACCCTGTCAGGGAAAAATAATAAATTTAGTGGTGATACTAGAATTTACAGTACAATAAAATTAAAGTAACTACAAGAAACACAAACACTCCACTAGGGAAGGGAAGGCCCAAAGGCCCAAAGGAAGAACCAAAGGTTCTTTGGTAAAGAAAACGGGAAAAATTAGGGTCGGGGATAAAGTTTATTAAACTACACTAACTAAGAAGAAATTTAACTTAAAAAGGGGTTAAAAGAGTAACTTTTAGAAGAAAAAGTTAACACTCACCAGGAACCGGTAGAAGCAACCAACCTCGAAGCTGTAGCGGCAAACGAGATCTGAGGTAACTCTCGCCTAGCATTGTGGGATATAAGGGGAGCCTCGAGCCGGTGGAACCAACTCTCGAGCTTTTTAGAGTGGCCGAGTCGGAGCCGAGGTCGGCTCCGAACCCATCCAGCAAGAATGAAGGCGAGATAGACAACTTAACATCTACAATTTCTGGGCCAGAACCACTCCTTATGTGATAGATAGGTTATCTAATGCTTACCACTCCCACTGATAAGCTAGAAGGCTTCCCTCCAACACAGAAAGCTTGGGGGCTTAGAAGCTTACATACAGTTCTGGATACAGCAAACCTGAGTCTGGACTACACTAGTTAGAGGAAAGGTAGGAAACAGGCTTAGATTTTTTTTCAGTCTATGAAAAGACCCATTCTGAGATCTTTGAGGGCTTCCTTGGAACCCACTGAAATGTTAAACAAACTGTCGGATCTGACCACTTCGGATCCAAAGACCTTTGGCCTACCCTCAGATCCACAACAATCTTTGGATCTGAAGGTTAGCTATCCTGTTCCATCCACCTCTTTCTCAGATCCTAAACCCAGGGATCTGACCAGCAGAGGTCACATTCCTGAATTTCTGTTGAAGCCAGTTTCCCAAACCTGCCATTGCAGTTATTTGAGAGTCCAAGGAAGCATTCCTCGGCCCCCAGCTGCTGCTTCATCCAGATCTTCGAGGAGTTTGACAAAGGCAGACATGGACAGGATGATGTGGAGATTCCTCAGGGCTCAGATCCAGATGGAGATCCTGCCAGCTCCATCCCCTCTTGGATCCATAAGCACACCTGCCCAACCAATACTATCTCCTTCTCTGATCCGACCTACAATTTCAGAGTCCCAGGATCCAAGAGCTCTGAGAGGTTCAGTTTCATATCTGAAGAAGCTCTCTTCTTCAACTCCGATGGTAACCCTGACCAGTTCTGCTCTGATACCTTCGGATAAAAGCGGCTGTCAGATCTGAGTAGTCAGCGCCGTGTACAAGGGGCTTTTTTCAGCTCCTACCTTGTTGGATCCTTCCCTTCCTCTCAGTGCCGCAGCCCTGGACAGCTTGGGTCTGATTCTCTCCAGAGGGCTTGGATCCAGGGTTGGCCCCGACCTTCCTTCTTTGGCTGCTTTGGCTCTGAGGAAGGGGGAAGAGGTTTCCCCTGGGTCCATCAACCTTCCAGGTAGTAGAAAGAGCTTTCTCTTTGGAAAGAGAGCCATCCTGTCTAGTCTCAGATCCTGCCCCTCCCTCCTCATTGAGTCTGAGCTCTGAGACAATCATCTCTGCTCCTCAGGGTCAGTCAGATCAGGGAAGCCTTCACACATGTTCTCCCAGAGGGATTCCTCCTTTCTTCCAACACCTCTCCTGAGCACCCAGTGGAAGAGGTACCTCAAAAGAGAATGTGTAAGAGGAGACACATAGATTTCCCTATGGAGTCTCTCACTGAGGACACAGATTTTGATCAGGTAGAAGGATCCCCCCAATCATCACCTGACAATGTCTCCTTTGGGGACATCTTGGAAATCCTCAAACAGAATGGTTGCTGGTCCTCCCAAACTCCTTCGCCTGAGGAATCGGTGTTCCTGGAGTCTTTTGGTACTGGCTCATCTACATCTTGGATGACCACCTCCCTCCGGTGGATGAACTTATTGACCTGGTTTCCAGCCAGGTTTAGAAGGAACTGACTGTCAAGCCCTTCCCTAAGAGCCGGATAAGTTCTTAGTTCCTCCTTCAGATACATCTCACTAGAGCAAGGGAATCCCAGTTGATTACATAGTTGTGGCGGCAGTCACTAAGGAGCTAGCGGAACAAAGCTCCTCTGTCTTTCCACTGAACATGGAGTCCAGAGCGATGGATAGATTTGGAAAGCACATATACGCCTTAGCCACATTCACACTGAGGTCATTAAATTACCTGGTACATTTTACTCGCTTACAGAGAGATTTGATCAAGGAGCTTTCAAACTCTCTCTCTCTCTCTCTGAGACCATGCCTGTGGAGGATCTCAGGAAGGGTTCTCCTCAGCTGGCCACTCTTTCATCCATTGCCAATTATTTGATGAGACTGATCTCCTGTACAGTGGAGGGTGCCTTGTGAGTAGCTGGTTCAGGCATAGCCGTTAGATGATATGCCTGGATGAAGCATGATCCAAAGATATATATATATATATATATATATATATATATATATATAATAAGGAAAATTACAGGTCCAAGTACCAAGAATGGTACTAGAAAAAAAGAGAAGCAACCGGAAGAAAGGACCCTACCACCAACAAAAAACTGGAGGGAGGAAGGAAAGTAGTCAGAAAGTTAACAATAACCAGAATCAAATAGCTATAGACAAGGAAAAAGGCAAAATAGCACCAGTATTAACTAGCTTGCTGCTCAAGTTTGGATCATTTGTCCTATCTCAGTGGCAGCAAACAAGATCTGAGGAGTTGGGGATGGAATAGGGCATTATGGGTAGAGAGAGAAGCTCAAGATTCAGATCCAATGTCTTGTAGTAGACGTGGCTGGGTCAGATCCGAGGATCAGATCCTAGATCCATTCATAAGGAAGAATGAAAAGGACAACATCAGATACATACTTTTTTTTTCTGAAAGTCAACCTGCAGCCCCCCCTAGTACAATGTGCCATCTTCAGTGCACAAAGGTTACACTGGAAAGAACTTTTTCAATGCCCAGTGCAATGATGAAAGGGAAAAGTAGCTTCCTGTTTCATAAACAGTCTGAGTTAACTCTTTGACCAAGGAAATTGACTATCAGTAGATATCATGGTCTGTGTAGCTGACTTCCAGCTTTCCTTATTGGACATTGTGTGCATCAAAGCTGTCATATGTGCACACATGGTAGGTAGACACCTGTGATATATATGGGGGTATGTATGCTGGATGGACCACACTGTTTGACAGCATTACTGTGTGTGTGTGTGTGTGTGTGTGTGTGTGTGTGTGTGTGTGTGTGTGTGTGTGTGTGTGTGTGTGTGTGTGTGTGTGTGTTGGGAAGGGCTGCCATCCAGGAGGCTGTTTTGCTACTACTACTGCTGTATGCATGGTACAGTTGTTAAGAATTTGATGAATCTCATTTGCTAAATGGTTATACTATGTCGGGATGGCAGAGATAACAGAAACAGAAGGAATAAGTTCAACTCCTCTCATTGTAAAAGTGACATTATAATGGTTTGCAGAGAGTTCAGGTTTGCAGAGCCAAATATTAACTGAATAGCACAAATTCTTCCAAACATAATCACATGCCTTTCTTTAACTGTATTGGGAAGCTCATAAATAATACCAAATATTGCAATGAACTACTCTTAAATTGCACAACCTGTTCTAAACCAGAAGATAACACAAATATACTTACGGACAAATTTAATTCTAATTTTGCCCCACTTTCTCTCCCTTCCTACACCCACCAAGAATTGCTTCTGAATGGGTCCTAAATGATATCTCCAAAGCCAGAAACACTAGCTGTATGGTCCTGATAACATACCAGGTTGTCACTTAGCACTAAACACAGCCTTACTGATTCAGTCCTAAATCTCATAAGGCATAGCCTCTCCACTGAGTACATGCACAAGGCTTGAAGAACAGAAATGTTGGTGCCCCTACACAAGAGTAAGTCTATTATTGACTCTAGGAACTATAGAACAATTAACTTTATTTGTATTATTTCTCAAGGCTTAGAGTGTATTATAACGGAACTCATAAATAATGAGACCAGAAGTCATGAGTCTGTCACCTCAAGATCCATTTGGCTTTATAAAGGGAAGGTCCTGTTTACTGAATCTGGTGGACAACTTTGAGAGTGTGACTGAAACACTGGATAATGGCCAATCAATACACACTGCCTGCTTGGATCTAGCTAAGGCATTTAATACTATCCCATACTGAAAAACTCTCCCACTTAAATCATAATCTCTATATAACCTGTTGGATATAAGCTGACAGAAAACACAAAGTGAGGGTTGGTGGCACACTTTCCTCTAATAGACTTGTCATCATTGGCCTCCCACAGAACTCTGGGCAATTGTTTACAATAAGACATATCAGCTCATTTTGCCCAGGTGTGAGTGGGAAATGGACAGGGCCAACTTGACTGACATCCCAATGTGGCTGTCAGTTAAGCATGGGGGATGGACCAAAATCAGATATAAAATATCACACTAATTAACTTGAGATGTCAACAGAACAGCAAGTTTTACAAGAGTCTGCACTTTGTGAATAACTACGGACATTAGCAATGTACAGCAAACAACTTAAAACTAAATGTTCATCTAGAAGCTTTCACTAGCTGTATTTCAGCACTGTACGTAATGTTTATGTGAAAAAGAAACAAAAATAGCCCCTTGGGTAATTTCATTATTTGCATAATGCATTGAGAAGTAGTTTTGCTGGTTCTTAATTTGATTTGGGAAGAAAGACCCTTAATTACCATTGTTTTGATATGTGGATACTGGACCTTAATAAGGGATTTGCAGAAGTTTTATATTAATATCTCTCAGTACTTGGTTCCGTTATTTGTTTATACTAATTAGGACATGTATATCTTTCCTTTTTGGCAAAAAACAGATGAAATATAAATAAATGAACAAGTTTTTCCCTCACTCGCCTGTATTATTAAGCAGAAGTAAATATTTTAAATTGTTTTCCCCAACGTACATTTTGTGTTAAGTCAGCCGAAATTTCAAATATGTATTTCTTAATAATACAATATTTGACAGAAACAACTTCAATTATTTACATTTTGGCTGCTTAATACATAACTTAAGTGACAGATGATAGCTTACACAGAGACATATTTAAGTGGTCGGTGTGATTCTACATTCTTGCATCATCACTCAAGTTATAACAGGGGCAGTGCTTTGCTGCTGTGCATCCTGGTGTGTCTTACTATAAACAATCACTAAACTCTATATTGGGTCCCTTCCTCTTCAGCACATATTTCTCTGATGCAGACGACTAAAAACTCAATGCTGTCATAAACTCTACTGATCATACTTATATCCTGCAAGAGAATCTAAATCACACTAGTAAAAGATGTTGTAGTCATGGGCTCAAACTCAGTACTAAAAAAGTAGTAAAGTACTCTTTGAGAAACAAGATGTATTTATTTGCTTTTATTTTCCAGGAAAGTCCAACTGGGTGCAATGCCCATTTTCAACAGAGGCCCGACAAGAAAAGTTCAAAGAAATAGTAGATATACAGTATAACAAAGTTTAAACAAGGTATAAAGAAATATGCAAAAATACTGAACTTAATTAAAATTGAGTAAACAGGAAATATCACAAAACATATAAAGTGTAGTCAGGTTTTAATAAGTGAGATTACTAAATATTACAAAACATCACTGTAGCAGGAAATTATTAGTAAAATGTAATAACATCACTAAGCAGTGCCTACCTCTTAAAAATAGAGGAATTTAAGGAATGGGGAATGGAAATGATTTGAGTGTTATTAGGGAAGACAAATTTCTTCAGAAGTTATAGCCTGTGAGTGGGATAAAATGAGAGTAGAGATTAAAAACGGTAGAAATCAATAAGAGATTTGGTTAAGAAGTGACAAGAATTATTTAAAGGGGCTGACAAAGGTTAAAGTATTGCAGAATAAGGGAAATATCACAGAACAAGAAGAGGTGCAATTGCAAAGTGCTAAAGAGAAAAAAAAGGAATATCTGGGTATTATGCATAGGTTTAGAAACATTGCTGTTTAGCAACTGTTTGTTATAATAATTCAAGATCACAAAAACGTTTAGCATGCCTTAGGCAACAGAAAGTAGAAAGAGCTGTTGCCAAACTTAGGGAGCCTATAACAAGAAAACTCTCTAACAATCATCTTGCCCTAAATATGGAAAAAAAAAACTGAACTAGTACTTTTTACCCCCTAAGAAAACCACTCACCTAGCTAACAAAAAAACTCTTAACTATACAAGCACAACACAATACCACAATAGAAGTTGTCCCACACACTAAACTACTAGGCATTATTATAGATGAAAACTTTAACTTTGACCTACACATAAACAATAACATAAAAAAAACACACCAAAAGCTTGGTATGCTCTACAGGCACCAACACTTTCTTAGCCTCTCTACTAGACAAACCCTTGCAACCACCTTTCTATTACCCTCTCTCATTTATGGCGTCCCTCTCCTCACTAATATCCAAAATTCTGCAAAATCCAAACTTGATATGTGTTACAACAGACTGGCCAAATTTGGCACCAAGGCCAAATTCTCATCTCACCACTGTAACTCATGGAAGCAATTAAGCTGGCTGGAACTACCCCACCATCTCTCATTCACCCAACTAACTAAGTGCACAAAATAATCTAAAGACCCACAGACTGTCCTGCTCTCTCGACACTACTTGCCCAATGCCAACCCAGCAGGCAACTAAGATCTGAAAATCATCTACTTCTAAAAGTAGAAAAGCCCACCTTACCTGCTGGTCAACTCCTCTACTCCTTCACCAAACTATCATACTCACTTCTACCTTCTATAAGAAACACAGGCTGCACCACCACCTTCAAACAAATACTGAAAAATCATTTCACCTCTTCCTGGCTCTATAACCTAACTTCCACCTTCTCCTTATATGATAACTAAACTCCTGTGCTTTTTGCTACTGCTGACTGATGATATTTTCTCCATAATTATTGTTTTTCAGCACTTGTCGATACTGGTACAATACTGTTGATTAATATATCTCTATTTATACCTCTCGGATTGAATTCATCTGGCAACCAACAAAATTCTTGCTTTTATGTATATATTCCGTATATATTACTGTAATCACTATGTGTAACACTGTATCTACTTTTGCACCAATCAGTGTTTAATATTTTCTCTATCAATATTCTTGTCAAAGCTTTTCTCTCCGGGCCTCCACTGAAAATTGACTCTTTTAGGCCTGGTGGATTTTCCCGGTAAATAAATGCAACAAATAAATAAATAAATAAAAATAACCAGAGATCCTGTAGAAGTATGAGAGACTGTTCAGAAATGTCATAAAAATCTTTATAAAGCAGAGGAATGTGGAAATCAAGAAAAAACACAAATGGAAATATTTATCGAAGACTTAAGTATGCCAAGGTTAGAAGTAAATGAGGCTCAATAATTAACAGTTAAATAAGAGGATTACATGTAAAAATGGTGACATATAATCAATCGGCAGGAAAGTCTCCAGGAATAGATCGTATTCCTGTGGAAGTTATGAAGCTAGGAGGGAAGAAAGTTATAAAGATCTGGAAGTGAAAAGGATAATGATGATGAAGTGGTAGGGGTAAGTCAAAAAATAGGAAGAGTGGGATTTTGGATGCAGATCCTTAAGATGAATAACAAAAGCCATGTAGAATATTATATTTATAAAGTAACATGGAGTATTCTAAGAATTAAGCCAATATGGGAATAGAGAAAGAAGATTCTGCTGAAAGGGATAATTGCAATTAGGGGTATATAGAATAGGCAAGAAGGGACTGGAATTTACTGGGGAAAACTGGCAAAGGAACCTAGGTATCTGCAGCTAATAAATAGCAAGGGAAAAGTAATTGAATGGGAAGAGGCCAAGATGACATTTGGATTGCAGGCTACAGACTGCCTTCTCTATCAGAGATTGATATCAGAGTATAGGCAAACAGAAAGGGATAGGGGAATCCTAAGTGAAAGACCTGCTCTGGTAGAATTTTCAGTTGAATCTATAACAGAAGTTATTGTTAAAATGGGATAATTAGTAGGGTATATCAAATAGTGCATGATAACGATTGGGATCAGTCAGAAGAGGTTAGAAAAGATTGGGAAGAGAGAAAGATTGAATAAGCAGTTCTCAAGAAAACAATGGAAGGACATATGTAAGGCTCCCAAATATGCAACAAAGTCAGAAGATTTGGGATTTTTGCTTGGAAGTGTTTCCACAGCTATCTGTATACCCCAAACAGACTCCAAAGAATCTTTCCTCAGGTAGATGGCAAATGTCACAGGTGTGATGGGGAAGAAAGAGGTAATCAGGAACATATGTTTTGGGAGTCTAATGAGTTAGAAGACTTAAAAAATTCCTACAGAGTACTAAGAAGATTATGTTTTCAGCTGGGATACAGGATCTGAATTGTCTAGACATAGTAAGGCCTTGTTAAGTTTAATTTTAACGGCTGCCGAAAAGCAATTACTAAAAAATGTAAATCAAAGTCTAAACCAACTGTATTTGAATTAGTGAATATTGTAATAGATATAAAAGAACAGGAAGCTGGATCTTTAGAAGAGAGTAGAGGCAAATTACACAGAAAAAATGGAAACTGTGGGAACAATCTATGCAGAATAATGTTTTGGAGGAAGAGTCAGGTTTAAGGGAAGGCAGGAATTCAGCAATTTATGTAATGCTGGCTTGATGATAATGGTATAAAAGAATGTATGTGATACATAATGTTTGCAACTGTGGATATGATAACATGGTTTGTCTCTTTTATATTAATGTAGGTTTGTCAATGTCTAAAGGTGTTAAAAATCATCATTAAGCAATAGGGATTGTTAAAATTTGGTAGTTAAAGTAATATGATATGCATCTATAACTGTACTGATTTGTAAGTTAACTCAGGAAAATAAAGTTGTGTAAATCCTACTTACCTGTAACAGTAGATGTTCAAATTCCTCACTGCCTCAGTGGCATTTTGGGCTATCTGTCAAGGTAAACCAATACTGGTCAGCATTCAAAAGCTCAGAATCCCCTCCCTCTCTCTTCCTGTGACAACTGACTGGCTGATCATATCCTGAGAGGGATGCCTTCAGCTGTGACACAGAGTGAGTATTTAGGCTTTTTTGCTTCCACAATGAAGGAGAGGAAAGTACCTGAAGCGAGAATCATCTAGCAAGAACAAATTCACCATCAATCACAATATCACATAAAAACTAAATCCAACAACAACTGAATCAGACAGGCTGAAACCTACCTCAACTATGCTCAGTATGGGGAATACAGAGTGGGCACTGCCACTTTGAAAGCGAGGAATTCGAACATCTACTGTTGCAGGTAAGTGGGACTTGTGTAGTTATGCAGTGTTCATTCTTCCCACTGCTTTCATAGCATCTTGGGTAGACACCCAAAGGTTACAAAACCTGGGAGGTGGAAGGATAAAGATCCAGAAGCCCCTGTAGAATGGTCCTAGCAAACCCTGCGCTGGACCTTGAAAAAAATTCCAGTTTGTAGTGCTTTATGAAGGTATAAAAAAAGACCATTTGCTGTCTGTACAATGCCTCTAGTACCCACCCTTTTTCAATATGCCTTAGAACAGGATAAAGCCCCAATCGAGTGAGCCTTAACCTTGCCTGGAGGAGATTTACCATGGTGGGAGTAACAGAAAATAACAGCAGAGGACAATCTTCATGCAATAGCTTGTTAGAGACAAGTTGACCTTTCCTAGCCCCAGGACAGGAGACAAACACCAGTTCATGATTTCCAAAGGGTTTTGTTCTGTCAAGGTAGTACCCGAGCTGCCTGTGTCCATCCAATGTATGCAGAATCTTTTCTACCTTATTTTTTGGATCAGGCTAGTACATTAGGAGATTGGCAGCTTGATTCAAGGTAAATTCAAAAACAGCACTGGGCATGAATGATGGATTAGTGCAAACATCAGGCAGAATTGGATTGCCATGATAGCTTGTATATCAGACTTGATATGTAGATGTCCAAGCAAAAAGCAAAACAGTCTTCCAAGTAATGAACTATAAATCAGCCTGAGAGGCAGATTCAAAAGGAGGTAAGGTAATTTTTTCAAGAACAAAGTTGAGATTTCAGGGAGGATGATTTTTGTTTTTTTTCGGGGGAGGGGAGGGTCTCACGTGCAACACTCCTTTCATAAGCTATTTGACCAGAAAAAGAGATGAAAGAGGGAGACGTATGGCAGACAAGCTGAGATGGCCACAAGATACATATGACAAACCATCTCCAAGTAACTCACATAAATATTTCAAAACCAGAGGGGTAGAAACACTTTTGGGACCTCTGATATTGGTTACACACCAGCTAGAAAACCTCTTCCATTTGTAAATATAATATTTTCTAGGTGCAAGTCTTCTTGCCTCCTTAAATACCTACTGCACATCCTCATGGAATAAGTGCCTAAAGGGTATTAAAATAGAGTCATCCAGGCTGTCAATTGCAATTGTTCTAAGCTGGGGTGTACCATTTGCCCCTGATGCTGTGTGACCATATCTAATCTGTGAGGAAGCTTGTGGTAATTCCCCTTGTTCAGTTCCATTAAAAGGGAAAACCAACTTTGCCTGGGCCAAAAGGAGGTTACCTCAGTGATCGTTGGTATTTTTTATGAATATTTAGAAGTACTTTGAGATTCTTTTTTAAGGGTAGAAATGCATACAGGAATATTCACAACCTTGGGAATGATACAGAGTCTACCTTCCAAGCATGTTTGCAACAATGTCTGAACATAATTTTTTCAGTTGTTTCTTTTGAAAGGAAGCAAACATATCTACTTGAAGTGTTTCCCACAAATGGATCAAGTTCTGAAAGACCTCTACTTGGAGTTTCCACAACCGACGGTCTATACAGGATCTGCTTAATCTGCCTGCGACTGTGTTTTGCTCTGATGGAATGTATGAGGCCTAAAATGTCAAGAGAATGCTGTAGAGCCAGCTCCAAGGCCATCATTGACAACTGGCAAACAGAGAATAACCTTGTAACCCCTAGCTTCATCAGGTACCATATCACGGTAGTGGTGCCTGTGACCACTACAAGCGGACCCGGAATCAATAAGTGGTGAAGAGCTTTTAAGGCATGAATCACTGCCAACACCTCCTTTACATTTGTGTGCTTTGGCAAGTCCTGAGGACCCCACAAGCTTTACACTTAACTTCCCATGGACAATGCCCCCCCCCCAAAAAAAAAAAATATATGAAAAGTCCATATACACAGATTGGACTTGGGTCTGAAGACAGAAAGGGGAGTCCTGGATTCAGAAATAGTTGATCCCTCCTGAAAGTCCAAGGGATGAAGGTGCTGGGTCCTATAGTTTTTCAAGTATCATTGCATTTTTCTAATATGTAGTCTGGCTAGTGGTATTATGAGAATCACTGATGGCACTGAGGCCAAGAATTTTGAGGAACTCTCTTGCTGAAGCCATGTCTGGAATAGAAAAATTCAAGAAAATGCCCTGATTAGTCAGAACTTTAACAGGGTGAGAAAAAGGACTTTTGAAGATTTAGTTTGAAGCCCAGGTGGGAAAGGTGGAATATGACCTTGTCTAAACACTCCAAGCACCAGGATACAGAATCTGTACAAATCAGCAAGTTGTCTAAATAAGTATGCCTTGGTTTCTGCAATAAGCAACCACTGGGACCAGACACTTTGTAAACACTCAAGGTGCAGCCCATAGCCCAAAGGGAAATGCAGATAACTGATAATGTAAGCCAGACATAACAAATCTCAAAAATTTCCTGAAATTCAGAGCAATATGAATCTGATGGGAAGTGTCCTTGAGATATAGAGTCATGATGAAACAGTTGTCCAGAAGCAATGACTGTAAGGTGAGAATTTTAAATTTTGGAACTTCTATAAAAGTGTTTTGAAAGGACAAATCTAGGATGTAGCTCCAGGAGTGCTCCTTTTTTGGTACCAAAAATATTCTGGAGTAAAATCCTTTGCCTTTGTGTATCACAGGCACTGGTACTATGACCCCTGCTTCTACCATGTGATAGGGTAGGTTTCTATTATGTAGTTGAACTTTTACAAGTTCGAAAGCTATATGGTCGAAACCATATGTTCGAACTTGTAAAAGTTTGAATACGTAAAAAAAAATTAGAAAAAAAAAAACATAAGTAAATGTTGTAAGCAGGGGGGGAAGCCCCCCTGCACCACCCACACCCCCCTCTCTTTAAATATACCAACTCCAAGATCGCACTACAGTGCAGAAAGGGAAGACTTCCCTTTACTACATTGTAGTGTGATCTCGGAGTTGGTAAATTTAAAGAGCGGGGGGTGTGGGGGTGCAGGGGGTCTTGCCCCCCTGCTTACAACAGTTAGTTTTGTTTTTTTTCTTTTTATTTACATGTTCGAAGTTTTGAAACTTTGAACATAAGGGTTCAACTTTATTATGCTCGAAGTTTCAAAACTTCGATTACGTAATAGGAGCCCATGATACGGCACTGGAGGAAACAGCCCTGTCTGCTCTGGAGGGCGTAGTGGAATTCCCTTGAAAGGGGGAGGATTTTATATCGGAGTGTATCCTCTCTGAATTACTCCCATAACCCATTTGTTTGAAAATATTTTCAGCCAGTCTGTAGGGTTCAGGAAGCGCCTGGGGGAAGGAGGAAATGGTTAGGAGAGCTCTGTGACTTGGCAGTCATTCCTTTGTGTGTGTGGGGCAGGGGAGGGGTGGTCCTTTTTTGAAAAGGAACCACTCTTGCTTGGTTTTGAAGAATTATTTATCCTCCTGACATTTCTTTTTGGATCCCTGACTTTTGTTTGGCTAGGATTTTTGTTTGTTCCGCTCCTTGAAGGAAGCCATCATGTTTGGGAAGAACATGGATACATGAAACATCCTAGATACTCCATGCATTAATTTGCTTCTATCATCCCATTGTTTGAGAATCTGTGTAACAGAGGACCCAAACAGCAATTCAGAATGTAAAGCAGCACTTCTTGAGACTGTATCTGCGCATTCAAGCACACCTCTCAAAGCATGTTTTGAATCCTGAGTCAAATTAGAAACAAATTTATTCATATACAACTTTTATTCTGCAGGTAAGGATGCATAAAAAAAATCATCTAAAGTGTACACATAGTATAAAATAAATTTCCACACACAGCCTTGATAATTTAACATCCAAAAGGCTAGATTACTCGAAAGATATTCTTTTGCTCTGAAGATCTAATAATTTTCCCTCTTTGTCAGGAGCACTGGATTAGAGGAAGCCAAGACTCATTCGAGTAGGCAGATAGAAAGACTGCAACCAGGTCAGCAGTTAAATGAGAGAAAAGACCTGTCATATCCAAGAAGACTGTATATCTTGTTAAGCCTTTTTAGGGACTGCTGGAATAGATACCGGTGAATTGCAGGCAGCTTTCTAAACATCATCAAAGGCCAGTAAGAGAGAGGGACATCCACAGAATTGAGCATGCCATTCTCTATAAGGTCATATACCCTGCCTAGCTCTGGGATAGTTCCTCACTGCTCCAAAGCAAAAACATCACTAAATCTAGCAATCATCTGAGGAAAAGTGAACAGTAGTTTTGGACTTAAACTCAGGTTCAACTTCCAAAGAATAAGAGTGAGTGGACTCAGTGTCAACAAAGAGATCACCATTGTCCTCATCAGATTTCTCAGCATTCTCAGACACAACAGAAAGGTCTCAACCAAACTACAACTACAGCCATGTATGGGAGCACAACCACCAGTATTAGCTGTCAGCAAAATGTTATTCACCAAGGAAACCACATCATCTTTATAAACAGCTATAATATAATTAGCTGTATGATGAAGCTTCTGTTTCTTTTTCTTTTATGAACTTCATTATGAGATAAAAATATCTGTGGACAGAGTATTATGTCTGGCAAGAGGTCTCCTGCTCCAGACTACTTATGCACTTAAAGTGTTTGGTTCTCCTATACTCACACCAGGTACTCCAACAGCCCTGGAGGAAGTGTCTTTCCCAATTCCATAGTGGCCGACAAAGCTACACTAGAAGGAGACAGTGCAAAAGGTAAGTGGTCTGCAAGCTGAGAAACAGCCCTAACAGAATCACTAACTATAGGCTGACACATATTTTTATTTATTTATTTTTTCTTTTTAATTTTTTTTTTTATATTTTTTAATACATTTATTGAATTATCACTTAAAACATAGGGAAAAAGAAGTTATGTACTTACCATAACATTCCATTTGTGTTGTCCATTTTCATTCCTCCTTAACAGATGGCTTCGATCTGAAACTCGGATATGACTTGGCTGTTATACTAGTTAGTGGCCTTTGAAAAATTCTCGAGCTCCTTTCCTACCCACAATCCACTATCCCTAACGTCTCTCAGATCTTATTTACAGCTTGAGATAGATAGAAGCTATTAAAGAATTGCCACAACTGGAGTAAAATAAAAGGGACATATGGCATCCCTAACAGTCTCATTCCATCAGAAGTCATTTGGGAGAAATGGAGGGGTATGAAGGGTGGGGAGTTGAGGAAGAATGAAAATGGACAACACAGATGGATCATTGCGGTAAGGACATAACTTCTTTATCTGATGTCAATTTTCATTCATTCCTCTACTGATGGGACAGAGTCCCCAGTTGCCTACATTCCTGGGTGGACTCTAAGGAAGGATATTCCTGAATATGGTTGAGCCAAAGGCCGCTCTTCCCCTCAGGAAAAGATCTAGTTTGTAATGAGTGATAAAGGTATGAGGATTTGACCAGGTTGCAGCTGTCCATGGATATTCTAGACTGGAACACTGTGGAAGTAGATATAGATCAGGCTGAATGAGCCTTTAATGGTTTTGGTATGGAGAAATTCAATTTGCTGTAGACAAATTAAATGCAATATGTTAACCATCTAGCTAGAGTTACATTAGTAACTGATATGCTCAACTTATTATGTGCAAAGGAAACAAACAGCTGATCTGTCTTTCTAACCTATTTTGTTCTGTGTAGATAGAAACTAATTGTCTATGAACATCCAGTAAGTACAGTATATATTCTCTTTTATTTTTAAAGTTTGGGAAGAATACTGGCAGGTTAATGGTTTGGTCAGTATTGGATTCTAAGACCACTTTAGATAGGAAGGAAGCACTGGTACGTAAGGTGACCTTATCCTTATGAAAATCAAGTATGGGGGCTTAGAAGATAAGTATTGAAGCTCTAAAATTCTTCTAGCAGATGTAATTGCAACTAAAAAGACAGTTTTCTAAGTCAAACATTTTAAATCACATTTAGCTGCAGGTTCAAAGCGGGAATGTGTTAAGGCTTGCAGTACCAAACTTAAATCCCATTGTGGTATGAGATCTTTATAAGGGGGTCTGAGTAGAAGAGTACCCTTCAAAAAGGCTTTGCTCAGTTTAAAGGAAGCCAGGGATGAATTCTGAAATCCTACATGAAAGTTAGAGATTGCTGCGAGTTGAACTTTAATAGCTGATGAACTAGCACCCTCATTAAACAAACTCAATAAAATTCAAGAACAGCATGAATCAGAGCCGAGAAGGGATCTACCCGATTCTGCTCTCCTCAATAAATAAATCTTCTCCATTTACTCCTATAGAGTTTCCTCGTAGAAGGTTTATGGGAAGAAAAAAGTATAGAATGGGCAGGGGAAGAGAGCATTGGTTGCCTGGCTATTAAGGGAATTGGAAAATCCATGCAGTCAGCTTGAGATTTCAGATGTCCGGGTGAACCACGCCTGTCGGATTAGACAGAAGTCTGAAGTTGGATCCAGAATCCAAGGTGGGTACAGAAGATGAGGCCAAAGGAAGGGGAACCAAATCTGTCGAGGCCAATAAGGTGCAATGACTTTGCTCTTCAACTTGGCTGCATTCTGAAGGGATTTGGGAATTAAAGCAGTTGGAAGATAAGCATACAGAAGACTGGGGAGCCAATTGTGGAGTAGAGCATCCCTCGGAGTCTCCCCCAATGGGATATTAGGGCAAAGAAGCTGCTGCACTTGTTGTTTAGGGGAGATGAAAAAAGACTGCAGCAAGGATGGCCCCACTGATTGAAAATCATATCCATCACCTTGTTGTTGAGAGACCACTCATGAGGTAGCAAGGTGGACCTGCTCAGTTTGTCTGCTATCACGTTGGGATTTCGCTGGAATATGCACTGCAATTAGAAAGTGGTTGGAAGAAATCACCCATTGCCACATCCTTAAGGCTTCTCAACATAAGATCTAGTTCCTTGTTTGTTGTTGTGACTGCATCCACCAGAAAAGATATTGTTTGCATACCCGAGATATTCTTATCTTTGCCAACACAGGTTGAGAGAGAATTGACCATCGTGTTTGTAGCATCCATTGCAGAATTCTCATGGATATCTTGCTAGTGGAAGTAAAATTATTGCTGCTGACATTGATCCCAGGTCTTGCAGAATCAACCAGGCTGAAATTCTGCTACTGCAAATTATTTTCTTGACCTGATTTCTTATTGTTTGTACTCTCGAAAGAGAAAGAAATGCTACCATAGATACTGTGTTGAACATTGCTCCTATGAATTCCAATGTCTGAGTTGGTTGTAATTTTGACTTTTTGTAATTGATGGTTATTCCAAGATTTGAATAAGTCTGCAACACTTACTCTCGTGCTTGTACCAGCTGATGCCTAGTCAGAGCGGTAATGAGCCAGTCGTCTAAGTATGGAAACACCCAGAGTCCCTGCAGTCTCAAGTGAGCTGCTACTACTGCCATACACTTGGTGAACACCCGGGTTGCTGTGGTGAGGCTAAAGGTCACTGCTCTGAACTGGTAAATATTGGCTCCCAGCCGGAAGTCTAAGTACCTTCCGGATCGCCTGTTTACTTTTATGTGATAACATGTATTCTGAAGGTCTATCAAGCACATCCAGTTGTCCTTGCTCAGAAATGGCAGAATGGACTGAACTGTGACCATCCAGAAATTGGTGTGTTGAGGCAATTTGTTCAACACACTGAGATCTAAAAATTGGTCTCCAGTCCCCTGTCTTCTTTGGCACTGAAAAGATTCTTGAGTAAGTTCCGGATTCTGTTTGGTCTGGAGGGTTCTCTTGGATGACTTTTTTTCTAGCAGCTTTTAGATTTCTAGTGCTGCTGCTGCTTCCCTCTGATTTGGTGGAACACTGAGGATTTTCCTGGGTAGCACAGGTGGTAAGAACAAGGGAATAATATAACCTCTGGAAATAATTCTCTGCACTCATGTGTCTGTTATGTTTAACCAGACTTCCTGGTGCAGAAATAAGCAACCCCTGACTACGTCCAGAGGAAGGCAATTGTGCCTCCCTTCAGGAGTGCTGAAAGGGTCTGTTGGGAAAAGTATCTCTAGACCCCTAGTTTTGAGGGTCTCCTCTGCTATGGGGGTGTCTTCTGTCTTTATTGCTCCCCTCTGCCTCTGGAGCAACTACCTCCATGTGTGTCCTGGAAAAGACCCTGAGACTTCCTGAGCCACATCTTTCAACCTCCCTATTGATTTAAGGAAAAGATCCATTGAGGGGTTGAAAAACGTATGCGCACTGCAGAAATGGTCTTTCAGTCTTTCTCACACCTGGAGAGTGTGTCTTTTACTGTGGGACCAAACAAAGAAGAGCCATCAAAGGAAGCATTGATGTCTGATGACTTGAATGGCTCTGCAAAATCACACAGGCACATCCAGGCATGTCTCCTGATGGAAATACCTGAACCAGCGGCCCTTGAGGCACCTTCTGCAGCATGTAAGACCACATAAGTTTGAGCCTTTGCAGTAGCGGCCCCTGAAAGAGAGTTTGAAAGTTCCTTAATCAAGTCCCTTTGCAGTCTGGTGAAGTGCACCGAGAAGTTCAATGATCGGAGAGAAAATGTCACTGAAGCAAAAACTCACTTCCCAAATCTATCCAGTGCCCTATATTCTCTATTGGGGGGGGGTGGACGGTGGGACCCTGTTCTGCGAGTACTTTCTTTGTAGCTGCCACCATGACCATTGAATCAGCTGGTACTCCTTTACTCCAATGTTCTCATCCTACTGGTGGAGTCAGAATCCTGTCTGGTCTCTTGGGAGTCAGCTCAATTGTATCAGGTTCTTTCTATGGCAGCTTAGAAAATAAATCAATAAGTGTTTCAGCGGGTGGAGTAACCCAGGAGGTAGACGGGCTAAGCTTCCAGAAATACTGACTCCTCAGGAGTTGGGTTTTGGGCAGACAAATTACCCTTCTGTTTAAGGATCTCAAGGATGTCTCCAAATGAGATGTCATTGGGTGGTGATTTAGGAGACCCTTCCCACATCAAAGTCAGTATCCACGGTGATGGACTCCTGGGGATGAGCCTAACTGCCTCCATTTGCACATCCTTCTCCTAGGGACTACTTCTTTGGGATGATCTGGAGAAGTATTAGAAGAGATGACAATATCTGGCTGGGTAGTCTGGAAGCTTTGGGCTTGCTGTCCCCATGCAGTAGAATGCTGAGGCTCTTGGTGCAAAGTCATCTGAGAGGTTGATGGAGGATCTGAGGATGAAGGACCCATCTGACCTGCCGGAGCGGAGAAAACCCTCTTCACAACCTCAAAAGCAGACTGCTCAGGAGAGAAGGAAGCTAAAGGAGTTGAGAAACTTAGTTTCTAGCCCACCACTTCCCTCCACTGCAAGAGCAATCTGCTGGAGGCGGAAGCCGGAGCTGAGATATCAAAGCCAATGTTCCAAGAGGAAGAGATGGCTCCAAAAACCTGAGAATCGATCCTATCCTCTCGGATCCGAACTGGAAGCTTCAGCTACGAGAGTCATCTGGATCTGATGATGCCAGCACCAGTGCACTCAGAGTAACAGTCAGATTCAAAGACAGAGCTCTCTTTGAATCTGACCCAGAAGGGCTTTGAAAGCTCAGATCCAAAGACTATAACAGCATAGGCTGGGTCAGAAAAGGAGCTGTTATTGGTGGGGTGGTAGATCGATCATGTTCCTGATCCAAACAGGTAGGAACCGTGAGGATTCCCTTCTGAATTTGCTCCATGAAGAATCTCCTCATCATCCTTTCAACAACTGCTTCCATGAGACTTCTGGAGGAATGAGAGGACACTACTGAAGGACACATAGAGTGCCATGCAAAAAAAGGAGAAGGCACCCTGGAAGGGATTGAATCCATGCTAGGCAAGCATACAGTACATGGCAATGATTTAGGATCCTGGGACTTCGGATCCAGAGTATGTTTTATCGGATCCAAAGTTGTTGCATTGTGAAGATATCTGGTCGGATCCAAGGATTATCAGATCTCAGGAGACTTTGGATCCAATTTTTCAATCTTTTTCTTTGGTTGTGAGGACGTAGAAGCAGAAGAATCAAAAGATCTGGACCTTTTAGAAGGGTCCTTAGCTTTAAATTTGGGAGATTGAACTTCACATACGGCTTCAGAGAAAGGAGTTGGCAGCAAACCCTTTAAGATGAATTCATTCCTTCTCTCAGATACAGCTCGTGGATTGAAACCACAGCAAATGTTGCAATCTTGGTTAAAATATTCTGACCCTAAGCAATAAACACACAGAGTTTGGGCATCTGAAAAAGGCATTTTATGCCCACATCTCTCACATTTTTTAAATCCTTTCTCAGACATAGCAAAGGAAAAACAACAGTAACTGGAAGAAAAAACAGTGAAAAACTTATAACCAGGAACAACAACTGGAAGGAAAAGCCAGTAAGAAAAAGGTAATTGATCTTTTTTTTTTTATCAAGAGGAGAAGGAGGAAACTATAATATAATAATACCCTTGACGCGAAAGGATAAATGGGGTAGGAAAGGCCTACAAGCAATAGTAGTGTAGAATACACTAGTAGGTGTAAAAATAAGGTGAACAAAGATAGCAAAACATTTAACATATAGATTAAACTATCTAACAGAAAGAGATTAACTAAAAACTAGCGTTGAAGAAAATTTGGGGGAAAAAATTCACTTATTTTAACGAATTATCCTGTGAGCTACAGTCGACCACGTCTAGTCGTGAAAGTGGCAAACAAGATCTGAGGGCTGTTAGGGATCATGCATTGTGGGTAGGAAAGGAGCTCAAGAGTTTGTCAGGGGCCACGAGCTAGTGTAATGGCCAAGTTGGATTTGAGTATTAGATCCAAACCCATTCGTTCAGGAATGAATGAAAATTGACAACATCAGATCAGAAGTTATGTACTCACTATAATGATGGAGCTGTGTTGTCTGTTTTTGTCCTTCCTCAACTGACGAAACTCAGAATCTGACCTCAGACACTTCTATAGAATTTGGCTCCACAGCTCGAGCTCTTCCCCTTACCCGTAATCTTCTTCTTTAGCCTGGATTACCTCAAATTGAGTTTTCCCTCTATTCAGCCTATTATCATGCCCAAATAAAAAATTCAGTGACAAGTGTTGCTGAAATAAATAATAAAGAATTTCCAAAGGAATATGAACACTGCTTCATTTAATTTATTTTGATTTCGATCTTATTTTGCCAAGAGATTAACTACAGTGTATCCATGTTTTTAAAGCAGTTGGCTCTGTTGGACTTTATCTGATGCTTATCCGAGCTACATTTGATTTTTCCACAGAATCAAACAAATTTACTGTTTAGACTGTGTAATTTCAAATCACATTCCAGATAGACTAGAAGGAAAGGAAAAGAGAGACTGGAGCTAATCAGAAGTTAGGCAAAATTACACTCCTTAAGGTGTACTAGGAAAACAAATGTAAAATTTCCAAGTAGAAATGGAGCTGGAGAGCAGGAGGTTGAGGAAGGACAGAAACAGACAACACAGATGCATCATTATGGCGAGTACATAAGTTTTGTATCTGATGTTATCTTTTTTTGTCCATTCCTCACTAGATGGGGTATAGTCCCCAGCTAAAGAAACCCCAGGGTGGCCCTCAAAGAAGGATATTTCAGAGTGCAGCATAACCAAATGCTGTCCTATTAATAAACAAAATGTCCAAATTGTAATGAGTAATAAAGGTATAAATTCAACTGACACATGCAGAAATGTAATCTATGGAAGCTCTGGAACAGAAAGCAGATGATGTGGACAGAGATCTGGTGGAATAAGCTTTAGGAGGTTTAGTTAGTACAAACCCATTTTTCCTATAAACAAAAGAAATTGTCAGGGAGTCATTTAGGTAAAGTTACCTTTGAGACCGACATGATCATTTTGACTTTGGAAAAGGAAACAAATAGCTGGTCCGATTTTTTGAAATCTTGAGCTCCGTGGAAATACAATTGAACTGTCTATGAACATCCATCAAGTATAGTATGTACTCTCCTTTGTTGGAAAATTTTGGAAATAAAACAGTAAGGTTGATAGACTGATTTATAGCTGTTTCTGAAGCCACCTTAGGTAAAAAGGAAGGATTAGTACACAAGACACCCTGTCTTTGTGAAAGATCAACTATGGTGGCTGGGAAGAGAGAATCTAAAGTTCTGCTACCCATCTGGCTGATGTGATCACAACTAGAAAAATGAGTTTCCAAGACAAAAGCTTTAAAGTCCACCTTGGCAGCTGGTTCAAAGTGTGTGTGTGTGTGTGTGTGTGTGTGTTTGTGTGTGTGTGGGGGGGGGGGGGGTGCTGAGTCAGAACTTGAACAACTATTGTTAAATCCCAAGGATGGGTAGGAGCCTTAATAGGAGGTTGCTACAAGAAGGTACCTTTGAGAAAGGCATTACACAGTCTTGATGATGCCAAGGATGAATGGTTATCTCCTATGTGAAAATTAGAGATAGCTATAAGACGGACATTTACTGCAGAGTAACTAGCTCCCCTGTTGAAAACAAATGCAAAAAAATGAAGGATAGCTGGAACAGGTGTTAAAAAGGGTCTTGCTGTCTCTGGAGATCTCAAATGGAGAATCTTTTCCATTTGATCTTATAAACTTTCCTAGTAAAATCCTTCTGAGAGCATGTGAGGATAAGTCAAACTGGGGATGAAAGGTTGGACTGTCTAGCCATCATGGGAAGTGAATTCATTTAAGGGTCCGAATGTCTGGATGAGTTATCCCTGATGGATGAAACAGGATTTGGTGCATGGAGCAAACAGCCAGGAAGGGTGTACTAGATGAGGTCACAGGAAGGGAAACCATACTTGGTTGAGGCCAGAATGGGCCAATGAGAATTACTTTGCTTTTCTGCTGAGGTGCCTTCTGAAGAAACTTGGGAATTAAAGGAGTAGGAGGAAATGTTTAAAGGAGCCCAGGGGGAAATCGTGAATTAGAGTCTCGGGGGGGGGGGGGTCAGAGCTAAGTACCCGCTGCACTCAGAGATGAGCAGGGAAGTGAAGAGTTTGCAGCATGGCCGGCTCCATTGACAAAAAGTCATTTTCACACCACAGGGTTGAGAGACCACTTGTGCGGGAGTACGATGGACCTTCTCAGTTATCTGTTAGCATGTTGGACTTTCCCAGAATATGGGTTGTCCAAAGAAAGAGGCTGGAAGAGATCATCCATTGTCATACTCTGAAAGCCTTTCGACACAAGGGGTAGGATCAGGCCCCCCCTGTTGATGTAACAGACTACTGACATATCGTCTGCCTGATTAGCAACCATCCCTGGAGGAAGAGCATCTTGAAACACTTGCAGTGCTAATAGGACTGACCTAATTTCTAGGACATTTATGTGAAGACTGAAGTCCAAATGAGACCACCCCACCCTGGTTGGTATGTATGTATCCATAGTCACTGTGGCTTGGAGTGCCAGACGGATAAAAGGGTGACCCTGAGAAAATTATTTTGTGGTGATCTACCATGCTATGTGTTCCCTGCAAATCTTTATAATCCATATCGGTGTAGACAGAGGGTGTCATCTAACTGACCAATGCACTACAAGCATCGATTGCAGTACCCTCATGAAATACCTTGCTAAAGGTACTAGAGTTATGGAAGCTGCCATAGATCCAAGGACTTGCAATGCAGGACTTGCAATACCACCCTTGATGGCAGACAAGGAACAGACAGAATACAGGATGCTTGACTCTATAAATTGTTTAACCTTGTCTGTGGTAAGCTTGCAATCTGTGCCACCATATCCAGACAAGTACCAGTGAATTCCAGGACTTGAGTGGGGAGAGATGAGACTACGTGTATTTCACTGTGATGCCCAGGTGAAGATATATTAAGAGTCAGTAGACCCTGGCTTGAATCAGTAGAGTCTTGGTGGGAGCAGAGAGGAGCCAGTTGTTGAGATATGGAAGCCCCCAAAATACCAGAAGCCTCAAGTGAGCTGTGACCACTGCCATGAACTTGGTGAACACCTTGGGAGCTGTGGTGAGGCCATAGGTCAGGGCCCTGGACTGGTAGTGACTGGCTTCCAGCTTGAAGCATAGGTAGCTCCTGGTTCGCCTGTCTATTTTGATGTGATAGCACGCATCCTGGAGATCTATTGAGCACATCCAGTCGTCCTTGCACAACAAAGGCAGAAGGGACTGAACATGACCATTTGGAACTGTGAGTGTTTAATTAATTGATTCAAATTCAAATTTTTGTTGAAGATTTCCTCCATTAGTCCTTAACTTGTCATGGGAAACTTCAACTTAGACTGGATAACTTGCACCTCAGATAATCTTACAAACTTCATAAACTTGTACATATTCCCCCAGCTAATAAATTATTCAACTCGAGTAGACAAAAACAGCAGACAATCAATACTGGATTGGACATTAACCACTAAACCATCACTCATTAGACAATCAGGATGTCTACCAGATAGCATAAGTGACTACCTACTGCCGCAGACAAAGCTTACACTTCCCCAGAAATACTACATACAGTCAAATTCGCAACAAGAAAAACTTCTCTTCTCAAACTTTTATATCAACCTTAAAACACAGTCACTGGCACCTCTTGTCAACAATTCCATTAGAAGCTGCAGTATCATACTTCAGTGATACTTTCCTGGAAATATTAAATAACCAAGCTTCTCTTAGAAATATTAGAATAAAAACAAACTATGCCCCCTGGCTCTTCAAAGAAACAAAACTTCTCAGAACTAGAGGCAAAGTCTGGGCACAATATCAGTCAAACAAAAATCCAACCACATTAAACTATTACCGGCAACTAAGAAACCAATCAAAAAATGGTTAAAAATGACAAAAAAACTTTATAGCAAAAATATCAAAACAACCAACCAAAAAAAAAAAATTCTGGGCATCCATAAATCAACTCTTACACCCAAGCCCCTCCACCACAAAATCAAAGGATAGTATAGCCATTCAGTTCAACACCTACTTCACGAACTCCATACTAAACCTAACAAAAACAAATAACATCACACCACTAACAATCCCATTTGAATCTAATGCAGAATCTAACAAATTTTCCTTAAATCCCATTCAAACTAGTACTATAAAAAATGCTTCACAAACTTAAACCTACCACCCTCATTGCGGACAAACTACACGCTGAATACCTTAAGTTAGCTGCTGACGTCATAGCCTACACATTCTCCATATTGATCAACCAATCCATAACTGAGTGCCAAGTTCCCAAAATCTGGAAAACATCCTACATAATACCCCTCCATAAAGGAGGAACCTGTACAGACCTTTCTAACTTCAGACCAATCGCAATTCTGTCACCTCTATCTAAAAATTTTAGAAAAATGCATTCACAACTCATGAATCACATACTTTCCAATAATCTTCTAATACACAACATGGCTTCTGACCAAATCACAGCAGCACTACAGCTCTCCTAAGGTTTGCAGGCACCATTAATCAACTCAGAAATAAAGGACAATTAGTCTTCTCAGTATTCCTAGACATGTCAAAGGCCTTTGACAACGTCTCCCACCAGAAACTTTTACATGAACTCCAGTCCCTACAACTAAGCCATTCTGCCCTACAATGGTTTCACAACTACCTTATGCTGATGACTCTCCATTCATCTGTGCAGCCCCCCACTTGCTAAACTCGAAGAAAAAACACAGCTCTCATTATCTGCAGTACAATCTTGGCTTACTACCTCCCAACTAATACTGAATCCCAATAAGACAAAATTAATGATCTTTTCAAATAAGCCCACTGGCCACCTCTCTCCCTTCCTAATATATACTACTAACATAAAAATTGAACCAGTGGCAAACTGCAAGCTACTTGGCATCACAATTCACAATAACCTGAAATCTGATAAACACAAAACTAGGCTCGCTGTACAGATAAAAAACATATCTCACTTACTTCACTAGACAATCAATTGCTAGGACCAATTTACTATCTCTCCTCCTCTATGCCTCTGCCATCTTCACTAACTTAAAGAAAACTGATCTAACAAGACTAGAAGCTCACTATAACCAGATTGTTAGATTTGCTAGAAACTCCCCATACAGAACACATCATTGTAATGCCTTATAATATATAAATTGGGTGGAACTACCTAACCTTCTTACCCTCACCCACCTTACAACAGCCCACAGAGTAGTATATCAATCCAAAAACTGTCCATCTCTCCAAAACCTATTTCAAACCCAATCCCGTACAAGGCAACTTAGATCGTCTGACAAGCTTCTGCTACAAGTCACAAGAGCTAACAACTTCTATGGTGACTCTCTCTACTCCAGTCATATCTCCAGGACATCAAATCTGACCCCACAACTTATACTAACTACAACTAACCCTAAACAATTTAAATCACAGCTTAAGTCCCATCTGTCAAGAACTGGCTTTGCTCTTACCTAAATCTCAGCTGACCACTGTGCCCACCCTACTCTCCAGAATGCATTCCTGTCAACATACTCAAACTGACTAGGTAAACCTTTAATCTCCTACTTCTTCACTTAACCACTAACACATACTCTTATCTATTCATATATAAACCCCAAGCTATGTTTAGCTAAATGGCATTTTTTCTCAATTGTGGTTATGTTTCCTCTAAATATTGTTTTTTCTTGTTGAAAATTGTAACTATTATTACAGCTATATATGTTTTTCTTTTTCTTTGACAGTTGTAACTAATAGTATAGCTAATTATGTTTGTCTTGTCATTCTGTCCTTACATATGCTTGTAATAATTTCAACAGCGATTATTCACTGTAACATGTGGGGCTGTTCCCCTGGGCCTTTGCTGAAAATGGGTCTCCCACCCTGTCAGACTATCCCGGTAAGCAAACAAAATAAAAAAAAATAATAATAAAAAATAAATAATTAAATAAATAACTAAATAAATTGCTGAGATCCAAGATCGATCTTAGATCCCCATTCTTCTATGGCATCAAAAAGAACCCGGAGTAAGTTCTGAATCATTGCTGGTCTAGGGAGAACCATTTGGATGATTCTTTTTGCCAGGAGGTTTTCTATTTCTGTAGCTGCTGCTTTCCTCTGGCTAAGTGCAATGTCTGGAATTTTTCCTGGGCAGATTAGGAGGCTGAAGGGAAAAGGGTATGTTCTAAACTCTGGATATTATCCTCTGTATCCAAATATCTTTGGTGATGGCTATCCAGGCTTCTGGGTGTAAGTATAAGCACCCCCTGACTCCCTCCAGAGTGCAGTAGTTGGACAACCTTTCAGGAGTATTTGAAGGGCTACTCCGATATAAAAGAACTTAAGCAAGAAGGAGTGCATAAATTTTTGGTAATTGATGAAGGATCAACGATGAAACACGAACAAATGTGAATAAAACTTAGTAAGGAATATTTCAGAAGACTGAAATTAATCCCGAAAACAGCACTGACATCTATGAACAAAATCCAAGCTATAAACCAATTTGCTCTTCCTGTCCTAACTTACAGTTTTGGAGTGACTGACTGGCCCCAAAACGTTTTGGATAGATTAGATAGGAAAAGAAGGATGCTTCATGCTCACCAAATGATTTATAAAAATCAATGCATACCAAGATTATATATTCCCCATTCTGAAGAGGGATGGGCCTCCCTGAAATTGATTGCATGTACAGATTTGCAATTGTGGAACTCCACACATATCTGCTGACCTCACAAGACCCAAATGTAGTGAAAGTTTTGAAACACCAGGAGAATAAATCTAAGATGACTTCTCTGCTTAATCTAGCAGAAGTATATCGGTGTCAAGCAGGAATGGAAATCAAACCACAAGCAGATAAAAATCAGGCAGCAATTGAATGTGCCAAAAAACAAAAGAAAGAATATAAGGTGAAGGAACAAATGAGAAGCAAGAAATGTGTAAAATGCATAAATACAGTTGCAAGTATAGAAAACTTTTGGAAGAACCTTATGTTGATCAGTAACAAACGCAGGAATGGTTAAGTAGAGGCAAATTCAAACCAGTAGATGAAAGGTTAATATTGGCGGTACAAGATAGTGGGTTATATACATGTTGGTTTACAAAGTCCATTCAACATGTGGAAGAAACAGACAAATATAGGTTTTGCAAAACAGAATTGGACACAGTTGCACACTTCCTTGCTCGTTGTGACATACTAATGGCAGAAGGAGTGCATACTGAAAGGCATAATAATGTGGCAAGACTGTTGCACTGGGGAGTGTGCAAACATTACGGTATTGACGTGGCTGAAAAACACTGGAAACATGAGCCACAAAGCAGCATAGAAAATGATGAAGTCTACATCGCATGGGATCATCCATTACCAACAGTTCAAAAGATAGATGCTAGAAAACCAGATATAGTGGTCCAAGAAAAGAAGATAAAAGTAGCATTGATCATTGAAATCACCACACCCAGTGACTACAGTGTCCTGCATAGAGAGAGACACAAAGTTATAAAATATCAGGATTTGCAAGCAGAAACGAGAACAATGTGGAAGAAAGATACCCAGATAATTCCAATAGTAGTAAGAGCAACGGGTCTTATAAAAAAGAGTCTACAATCCTATTTAGATATGCTACCAATACATGCAACTCCATATGGATTGCAGGCGTCATTACTGGGCAGATTGTGGGTGCTGGGAACAGCACTTTTGGCTGACATCAAAGAGTGAAACAATACTAATTTCATTAACTTTAATCGTATTTTGACATAGGAATGGGGTCCATTCCTGTCATGGTATTAGAAACCCAAAAGATTTGGAGAAATTAAAAAGAAAGGACCTCTGAAGCACTGGTGCTGTGGGCCTCCTGTGCCACCTGTGAAATGGGGGACCCCTCCACTTCATCAAAGTTGGTGTCTTCTGTTAAGGATTCTTGTGGGGAAACGAAGTGCTTCCTTTAGTACATATTCTTCTGAGGGGGCTCCCTGATGGGATACTTCTGGAAGGACTCAGAAGTGTGACACAAGTCCTGGTTAAGGACTGTCTCCAGGCTTGAATGGGCCAATTGCCCTGATGAGACAGGATGATGAGACTCAGTGGCCAAGGCAGACAGTTGTGCAGGGGGTGGACCCGAGGGGGGCAAGGATGCCTTATCCACAGAGGTGGAAAATACTCTCTCCACTATCTCAAATGCAGAAGTCTTGGTAGAAGCAAGGGCCACCCTGGCAGGAGCCAAAGCCACCTTCCCAGGAAACCTAAGAGCATCACAATGATCTTGCCTTGACTCAGAGGCTGGAGCTGAGCTATTCAGTGCCAACACCCTAAGAGGGTGGGATGGGTGTAAGAACACGGGAGTCGAATCCAAACCCCTGGATCCAGTGCCAATGCTGCAACTTCGAGATCCCTCTGGCTCCAACAATATCTGTGCCAGCTGGATCAGATATATAGTCAATGAAGGCCAAGCCTTTAGATATGACACAGACAAACTCAGAACTGTTGGGTCCAAATGCTCCAAAACCACAGGATGGTTCACAGTTGGAGTCAACAGTTGAAGCTGGGCTGGTGGTGGGCTTACAGGTCCGATGGGAGACAAAGCTGTAAAGCTCCCAGCTGAATCTGGTCCTTAGAAACTTCCTCGTCATCCAGTCCACATTGGCTTCAGTTAGGCTACTATTCAACTTGAGGGATGTGAAGGTTAAGGGTAGCCTGGTAGCCCTTTGAGGGTTCTTCTGTAAGAATGGAGAATGGCTCCTAGAGGGTATAGTCTTTGTGGTGTAACTTGAGGAGTGGTGGACCAGAGATTTAGATTTTGCTCTTGTCGGACCTGAGAAGCCAGATGGATCCGATGGTTTGGAAACTTTTTCTGGCAGAGCCAAACCCAAGAAAGAGGAAGGAGACTGATCATGGAATTGCTTCCTAGACCCCTTGCCTTTCACAGATGAATCCCCCTTGGTCTTCTCTGATGATTTTTTTAGAAGGAGGGGTGGTCCAGCTGAAGTAGCAGTAGTAGAAAGGAACAGCCCTTTCAGAACCAGTTCATTATAGCACTCTACAAGTGGCCGCTGATTAAATCTTGCACAGATCTCATACACCACATCAATATGTGCCTATCCAAAAGCAACAGACACATTCCTGGTGGGCATCTCAATTCAGGATCTTACGGATGCATAAAGAACATATTTTAAATCCAGCAGTGATCTCAAAACCAGGACCACAGGAAAGCAGCAAAAAGTAGGGAAAAATAGATAGTAAAATACCACTAATGGTACAAAAAGGGAGGTTTTACCAGCAATGGTACTAGAGATGTACCCAAAGCAGGCACCAAGAAGGGAAAAACTTGGCAGGAAATCAAAGCAAGCCACAAGGCCTGTAAAAAGACCAAAAAGCACATATAACTAACCTTTAAAGTAAACTCACTTTTTTATATGAACAGAGAAATGAGAAAGGGGAAAACAGGAGAGGATGGTAGGACTATAGGAAAACCCTATAAGAACAAGTTAAAAAAATACTTATCTGAATATAAATACCTGAGTATCAGTAAACTTAGTCAGAATGCTGAAGCAACAAATGAAATCTGAGATAATCCAGGCTAAACAGAAGGATCATGGGTAAGGTAAGGAGCTAGAGCTACACAGCCAAAATCTATAGAAATATCTGAAGTTGGATATGAGACCCATTGGTTGAGGAACAGATGAAAAAAACAACTTCAGATCATACATTTATATAAAAGAAAACAAACCATGCTAACATGTTCACAGTTATAAACATTATACATAATATGCATTCTTTTATACAATTACCACCAATCCAGCATTATGTAAGTTGCTCAGTTCCTGCCCTCCATTCAAATTCACTCCAGCTCCAAAACATTATTCTACAGATACTATCCACACAATTTCCATTTTTTATGTAACTTGCTCCTAACCACTTCTAAGGAAACCACCTCTAGTTTTTTTCTAATCTCTGTTACAATATTCACTACTTCAAAAATAGTTAGTTAAGACTTTGATTTTCAATTTTCTAGCAATTGCTTTTTTAAAGCCACCAGAATTAACTTCAACAAGGCCTTTGTATGTCTATGCAATTCAGATCCTGCATTCCAGCTCAAAAAATCTTTTCCTTAGTTCTACCCATTTACTCACCCAATATTTCTAACATGAGGTAGTGTCACCTGTGCCAGGGGGGGGTCCTATCACGTAGTCAAACTTTTACAAGTTCGAACCACATATGGTTACGTTTGAATTTGTAAAGGTTTGAGCGTTTGAATGGAAATCTCCATAAGCGGAGGTTTCCATTCACTTCAATGTGGTGCGATCTCAGAATTGGTATATTTAAGTAGCGAGGGGTGTGAGGGTGCATGAGGGCTTGCCCCCTGCTTACAACAATGTAGTTTGTTGTCCATTGTTTTTTCATTTTTTTTATGTAGTCGAAGTTCTGTAACCTTGAACATAATGGTTCGACCATTAGGTGTTCGGAGTTATGGAACTTCGACTATGTGATATAGACCAGTGCCAGGGAGATTAGGGCAGTGCATTTGTAACATATGACAACATTGCTAGCTGGAGTTTTGTAAAGGATTTTATGTTATTTGACTATCACACTGATTTGTACAGATGCTTGTGTTAAAAATGCATTTGTAAAGTTGCTTGTGTTAAAAATGCATCAACAGTGTGTCCTGCTGGACAGAAAAGATATATATATGTATATTAGTATTATTATAACTGATTAAATGTATATGTTTTAACAAAGAATACTGGAAGGGAAGAGGTTAATCTCAGTCCAGCTAATTTTGAAAAAATAGGTTGAAAATTAAATGGGTTGGTTTAGGCCATAAAGATTTATCTTACAGGTCTGACTGCAGCCAAAGACAAAAATGTCTAGAAAAATCAGGACTAGGAATCTTACTGTGTTGTCCTTAGGGGTGAACTACTTGCTACTCTGGAAGGGTAGACATTTTTGAAATGGTTTTTATAGCTTTCAGATGCTGTAACAGATCTTAGCAAAGTTCTAGGTGTGGGTTGTACCGGAGTCGGGTGACCAGATGTGATGTCATTCTATAACCAGCACTGAAATGATTCTTTAGATATTAGTGAGAGATTTCGGAACTCACAGCAGCACTTTGTTTTTCGGAACCTGACAGGAAAGATCTCTCACAGATACCTCACACAACCTCACACCTCATCTTGCCTTGGTGTAGCAAGCAACTCAGCAGTCATCATCTTGCTTTGCTGTAGTAAGCAACTTAACTAGGGGAACAGTAATTCTTTAGTCAGTCAGGAAAATATAGTGAGATTAGCTAAGTATTGTTTTTCTACATCTGTGTGAATCTATCCAACTATATCTCCTGTAATTGAAATTCTAGTGTTTATTGTAATTACATATTCAGTACTCTCATATTTTCATTTTGTCATTTATTAAATATTTCTATACCTTTCATCATGGCTGGTCTTTTAGAGAATACTTTTAACGTCTTACGAGTACTTATGCTAATTTTAGTGACACTGTGGCCACTCCTGAAAGCCTTGGTGCTTTGGTCAAACTCTACTATTTCTATTAGTATAAATTTTACTCAGTATAATTGGGTACCACTGCAAGAGCCTTAGAGTAGCTGACTGGTGGCAGTGTAATTATCTTATAGTCTGGACAGAGGGGGCCAGCTGGTAAATCTTTGCCATCCTTTCCCAGGTGTGTGTGTGTGTGTGTGTGTGTGTGTGTGTGTGTGTGTGTGTGTGTGTGTGTGTGTGTGTGTGTGAAAATCAAATATCCAAGTATGAGTGTCAGCTACTTGTAACAAGGAAACAGAGTGGTCAGTGTGAGGTCTTGTTTGGGGCCTACAGAAAGACAGAGTCCCGCCTCAGGTTGGAAGTGTGCTGCCTGGGTGCTGTTAAGGGAAATTGTGCTTGTTGCAGAGAGCTGCATCTGAAATGAAAACTGTGTGTGTATCCGTTTTTGCTCCTAGTGACCATCCCTCACCAGTATCAGTGGTGAGAATTGAGGCTCCTTGATTACTGCCCTGGAGTATGGACTGTCACATATTGGTGACAAGCTGGGTGGGATATTAATTGAACTTCAATAACCTGTGGGCAGCTGTCACTGAAGGTGTGTGTATTGTCAGCAGCCACAAGGTAAACATACATTGTTTCATTTTCACAAAAGTTTTATTTATTTTTGTTAGCTTAGTTTAGTCTGGGAAAGCAGGCAAAGATGTCAGCAGAGGATTATGGCAAGCTGACAAAGAACCAGTTGGCCAAGGTATGTGAAGCCAAATGACTGGTGCATGCCAGTCTGACTAAAGAGGAAATTATTTCAACCTTAATTACAGCTGCAGCACAGACTGACAGCCAATCTGGTGATGGGGACAGTTCACCTTTTCTTCAAGAGGGCTTAAAAATCAATCTAGAGTTAAAGAGACTTGAACTGGAGGCCAAATGTTTGGAATTAGGATCAGAGGAGGGACTGTGATGTTTAGAGACTGAAGAAAAGGAGAAACAGATGGAATTAGAATCAGCAGCTAGACTGTGGTGTTTGGAGGTCGAAGAAACTAAGAAATAGTGCCAACATGGGAGGGAGATGCTATTTATTAGAGTCATGGAGGTAATGGGAAAAGGAATAACCAAGCTCCAGAAACAATAAAGGTCAGTAAATTTCTTCCACAGTTTACAGAAAGTGATAATTTTAATTGTTTTATTCATATATTTGAAACAGTATGTAACAGTATAATGTTGACCAAGGGCTCTGGGTATGGTTCCTGACCCCATTACTGCATGGTAAAACTGTAACTGCTGTTTCTAAATTGTCAGATACTGACTGTTAATAAACTATGATAAAATTAAATAATGTTTATTGGAATGTTTTAAGTTAACACCTGAAGCTTACAGAAAAAAAAAGTTTTGTGAGCATAGACGCAAGTCAGATGAAACTGAATGTGATTAAATTGCTGAGTTAAGCACTTGTTTTCATAGGTGGGTAAGTGGGTCTCAAATCACCACTTTTGAAAGGTTAGCAGACCTTTTGGTTTAGATTTGATTTGCAATGAATTGGAAGGTAAGCGTGTATCCCACAAGGAGTCTGTTGTGGCATATGTCCTAAAGCTCATGACATGGCTTAAGGAGCACATGGGCTTGGCCCAGGAGAACCTGGCAGGAGCTCAACAGCAGAAAAAGGTCTGGTATGACAGGAATGCTCAAGCCCAAGAATATACTGGAGGACAGCAGGTTATGGTCCTGATTCCTGTCAGACACAATAAGCTGCAAGCAGCTTGGGAGAGCCCCTTCAAAGTGGTAACGAAGGTCAGTGATGTTAATTACATGATAAAGCTGCTAGGCAGGAGGCAGGGGCATAAATTGTACCATGTTGACATGATGAAGACTTACCATGATAGGGAGGCCCTGGTACTGAGTATTTGCAGTGGATGGCAGGAGGAGTCTTTCTCTGTTACCAAAAAGCAAGTGAAGGCATTCTTGGAGACAGTGGGGGTACTATAGAAAGTTCATTCCCAGTTATAGTACAATAGCTGCTCCCCTCCCAGACCTGACGAGGAAAACCAGGCCACATATGGTAGTGTGGATACTAGCCTGTGAGCAGGCATTCCAGATGTTTAAAGAGGCTTTAGGAGGACCCCCTGTGTTTGCCAGTCCAGATTACAGCAAAGACTTTGTTGTGCAGATGGATGCTTCAAACCATGGGGTGGTGGCTGTACTCAGCCAGGTTTCCTCAGAGGGAGAAGAGCACCCAGTTGTATATCTCAGCCATAGACTCCAACCCAGGGAGGAATGTTATGCAGCTGCATAAAAAGAATGTCTAGACATAGTTTGGGCACTGTACAAACTTCAGTCCTATCTGTATGGAAGGAACTTCACTCTGGTTATAGACCACAACCTTTAACATGGCTACATCATACCAGCCAGCAAAATACCAAGTTATTAAGATGGAACCTAGAGTTGCAGGTATATGAAATGACAGTGCAGCACTGTAGTGGGGTCAGCAATGCTAATGCAGATGTGCTGTCAAGACATGGTATAGGTTAATGTGTTCCCGGACAGGCCCATTTCAAAGGAGGATGAGATGTGAGGATATGAGGTAGTGCCATCTGTGCCAGGGAGAGTAGGGTACTGCATGTGTAACATATGTTAGCATTGCTAGCTAGTGTTTTGCAAAGAATTTGACTATCACACTAATCTGTACAGATGATTGTGTTAAAAATGTATTTGTAAAGTTGTTTGTGTTAAAAATGCATCAACAGTGGGTCTTGCTGGATGGCAATGAGATATACACGTATGTCAGACTGTATTATAATAATTGATTATATGTATATGTTTTAACAAATAATTCTGGAAAGGAAGAGGTTAATCTCAGTCAAGCTAATTTTGAAAAATAGGTTGAAAATTAAATAGGTTAGCTTAGGCCATAAAGATTTTATCTTACAGGTCTGATTGCAGCCAGAGACAAACATGTCTGGGAAAACCAGGACTAGGAATCTTACTGTATTGTCCTTAGGGGTACACTAATGGCTTCTCTGAAAGGGTGGAAGTTTTTGAAATTAATTTTTTTTATAGTTTTCAGATGCTGCAACAAATCATAGCAAAGCTTTGGATGGGTAGTGTACCAGAGTCAGGTGACCAGATGTGATGTCATTCTGTAACCCACAATGAAATTATTCTTTAGATATTAGTGAGAGACATTTCTAAACTCTTGCAACAGTACTTTGCTTTTCGGAACCTGACAGGAAAGATCTTTTACAGATATCTCACAAAACCTCATACTTCATCTTGCCTTGCTCTAATATGCAACTCAGTACTCATCATCTTTCCTTGTTGTAGTAAGTAACCTAACTAGGGAACAGTAATTCTTTAGTCAGTCAGGAAAATATAATGAGATCAGTTAAGTATTGTTTTTCTGCATCTGTGTGAATCTGTCCAACATGTTATTTTTTTATATCTACTGTGACTGAAACTCTGCTATTTACTATAACTAGATATTCAGTATTCTCAGGCTTTCTATTTTATTATTTATTATTAAATAATTATTAATTTATTATTTAATGATATACCTTTCATTGTGTCTGGTCTTTTCAGAGAATACTTTTAACTTCTTAAGAGTACTTATTTAGTCATACTGCGGCTGCTCCTGACAGCCTTACTGCTTTGGACAATCCATACCATTTGTATTAGTATTAATTTTACTCAGTATAATTGGGTATCCTGTAACAGCCTTAGAGTAGCTGACTGGTGGCAATGTAATTACCTTATAGTCTGGGCAGATGGGGCCAGCTTTTCCCAAGTGTGAATGTGTGTGTGTGTGTGTGTGTGTGTGTGTGTGTGTGTGTGTGTGTGTGTGTGTGTGTGTGTGTGTGTGTGTGTGTGTGTGTGTGTGTGTGTGTGTGTATGTGTGTGTGTGAAAATCAAATATCCAAGTGTGTGTGTGTGTGTGTGTGTGTGTGTGTGTGTGTGTGTGTGTGTGCGCGTGTGTGTGAGCTACTTGGAACAGGGATGCAGAGCTCCAAAGTGGTCAGTGTGTGGTCTTGTTTGGGGACTGGGGACAGAGAAAGAGAGAGAGAGTCCAGCCCTAGGTTGGGAGTGTGCTCCCTGTGTGCTGTTAAGGGAAATTGTACTTGGTGCAGAGAGCTGCATCTCTGTATCCATTTTTACTCCTAGTGGCCATCCCTCACTGGTGAGGATTGAGGCTCTTTGATTACTGGCCCGGAGTACAAATCATCACACATTTATATAAAAGAAAACAAACCATGTTAATATGTTCCAGTTATAAACATTATACATCACATACATTTTTTTTACAATTATCAACAATCCAACATTACGTAAGTTGCTGAATTCCTGCCTTCCATTCAAACTCACTCCTCCTCCAAAACATTATTCTACACATATTGTTCCCACAATTTCCATTTTTTATGTAATTTGCTCCGACCCTCTTCTAAGGATCCCACTTCTAGTTTTTTCATCTCTTTTACAATATTTACTACTTCAGATATAGTTAGTTAAGATTTTGATTTCAATTTTCTAGCAAATGCTTTTTAAACCCCCCAGAATTAACTTTAACAAGGCCTTTGTATGTCTACACAATTTGTGCTGTCTGCATAAGTGGCCCTTCTCAGTTATTTTGTTATCAATTAACTTAAGATTAAGGGTCTCCATGCTAAGCTACATGTTACAGCATGTGCTCCTACTTACACTAATTGCTGTCTGTTCTTGTTTATCTTTATTCCACTTACAGATGTGAAAAAACTGTCTTGCTTTCTGAAAACATTAACTTTTAGCCTTAAGAAAAAGTGCAGTATCTATAAATAAAACTAAATTATTTAGTTATCAGAAAAGTTGATATCTTAGTCACTTCAAATAATTTCAAACTTTATTTTATACTGAACTGCTTGCCGTTTTACCTTTTAATTTTACATTTCATCTCAGCAAACAGCATCTGAACCTTTCAGTTTATTGCCTTCATCTTTAGTTAGCTTGTTTCTATAGAAACAAGAACAAAATGTACAGCTAGCTACCCTCAGCTGTAGTTTTCTCAGCTGACACTGAATATTTATTTCCTTAAATAAAACAATTCATTTTATTGCGGTCTCTCTTTTTTTTTTTTCAAATTCACTTGCTTACACAACAATCTTGTCATTAGATTAAGCCAAGGTCATTAATCCAGATGTTCACCTATACAAAAATAAAAAGAAAACATTTCAGTGCTACAAATATTATAATCAGTGCACTTTTACACCCCATCCCTCACCCCAACAGCCAAGATTACAATATAAGGACTTAAATATGCTTTTGTCCAGCCTTTCTTCAATTTGTACACTGCAAAACCTACGTTTCTCAAAAACAAAAAGAAGAAAAAAGTACTTACAGTTACTTTTCCTCTTTTTCTGGCTTTTCTTTTTTGTTTTCCCCTTATTGTCCTTTCAAAAATTAATGAAATGAAGTGGGGTATATGCCCATCAGTCCCCCAACAAGTTTAACAGTCAATAAAAATCCAATATTTCTCAGCCACTTTTTGTTGTAAAGCCATGTTTCACAAAGGTGATTGATGCTTTATAGTCTCACATTTATTCACTAATTTCAGTGCCCCTGGTCCTTTCCCTATTTATCCACATCCCCTAACCTCAGACTCTGGTTCAAGTCCAAGCTACTCACAACTCTTTTAATCAGCTCCTGTGCTTTTTATTCTCTTTCAACCATTTTCCTTTGGAATACTGGAAAATGTTTCACTGGCAAAGTCTATCACCCTTGCCATCAGAGGAATGAAAAGCAGAGTTCCCTTCTGTTTGGTGGCTCACCTACCCTTGGACAAAGTTTTGTATTTTCCCCATAGTCTGTTCTGTATCAAAAAATAACTTTGGTCATCCTGGAAAAAGTATTCCGAAGAGAGCTGGATACAGCAACTTAAATCTCATACCTGCATCTCAATATTCCCTGATTGCTGGGATAAGTTTGCTTCTTTTCTGCTGGGTGTAAAGTGAATAATCTTTTTCAACAAACACTCTACTGTTTCCAGTTTTTAATATGTTGACTCCTGCAACAGTTTTGTCAGGATCAGCTCTTTCTGCTGGTATGATTGCAGCTTCACTAATATAGGTCTTGATTGCTTTCTCATGGCTGTATCCAGCTTTCTTCAAAGTGTTTTTTTTCCTCTGGAGGATTAAAGTAATTTTATGATGCAGAGCAGGCTAAGGAGTAAATAAAAAAAGTTTATGCAACAAAAAGTGAGTCAGCAAGCAGAAGGGGATTCTGCTTCTCATTCGTCTGACTAATTGAGATACTTGCCAGTGAAACCCTTTATAATGTTCCAAAAGAAAATGCTTGAAATACAAGAAAAAAATCACGAGTTGACCAGAAGAATAATCATTACTGTGGACTTTAGTCAGAGTCTGGCGTTGAGAAAGGGAGATGAACAGAAAGAAGACCAACAACTCTGAAATTAGTGAGTAAATGGAAGACTATAAAGCATCTTAGCACATTTGTGAAATATGGTTTTGCAAGAAAAAAATGGCTGAAAAACACTGGACTGTTGTTGACTTTGTTAAACTTGTGGGTGGACTGTAAAGCACATACCTCACATTACAACATTATATCATTAATGTTTAGAAGGACACTAAAAGGGAGAACATTTTTGTTCTTATAAGCATTTGTATAAAACACGTCATGATAACTGAATGCTATATACAGTAAAGCAATTTTGTGAGGTGTGTAAGAGCTATTTTAAATATGGTGGAAGTCATTTCAGTGACTGTTGTAAGTGTTATTAAAAGTAAACAAATATAATTTTATTTGTAAGACAGATATATGTTTTACATTACATCTAGAAATAAAAGGCTGGACAAAAGCAAGTTTAATGTTTATATGTTGTGATCTTGGGCTGCCTGTGTGAGGATGGGGTATAAAAGTGCACTGATTATATTATAAATAGAATTAGGAAATTTTCTCCTTTTGTTTTAAGCTTATGGCCACCAAAAAGCTTTCACGTTCCTCCCTTACCCCTAATGCACCAAACCCAAACATACCTCAGATCTTGTTTGCTGCTTTTCGCGAAAAGATGTGGTCAGCCTTAGCTCTCGGGTTTTCTCAAAATTCACAATGTTCCACCCAGTCAGATGAAAGCAGCAGCACTAGAAATACAAAAGCTACTAGAAAAAAAAGAGTAATCCAAGAGGTCCCACCAGACTAAATAGAATCTGGAACTTAGTCAAGGTTCTTTTTAGTGCCAAAGAAAACAGGGGACTGGAGATCAATTTTAGATCTCAGCACCTTGAACAAGTCAGTTTGGGATACAAAGTTTTAGATGGTTACAATTCAGTCCATTCTACCCTTCCTGGGAAAGGATGACTGGATGTGCTCGACAGACCTTCAGGATGTGTACTATGACATAAAAATGAAGAGACAATCCAGAAGATATTTATGCTTCTGGCTGGGAGCGATCATTATCAGTTCAGACAACTGCTCTTTGCCCTCGCCACATCCCCAAGGGTGTTCACCAAATGTATGGCAGTGGTAGCAGCTCACTTGAGACTGCAGGGATTCCGAGTTTTTCCATAGCTAGATGACTGTCTCATTACCACCCTGACCAGGCATCTACTAACAGGAGCAAGAGATCAGTTACTTCAAATATGTTAATCTGGGGATAACCATAAATTACATGACGTCTCAGTTACAACCAACTCAAACCATGGCATTCATAGAAGCAGTCTTCAACACAATATTAATGACAGCTTTTCTTCGACTCTCAAGAGTGCAGACTGTCAGATTCCAGGTCAGGAAAATAATTCGCAATACCAAACTTTCAGCCCAGTTAATCCTACAAGCCTTGGGGTCAGTGTCAGCTGCCATAATCTTAGTTTGTCTAGGAATATTTCATATGAGAATTCTTCAGTGGATGGTAGCAACACAGTGGTTGATTCCTTACCAGCACATGTCAACACAAATAAGAATCACTCAGGCATACAAGAGATACCTCTGGTGGTGGATTCAGTCAGATCAGGTTCTACAAGTCCATCTTTTCATTCTCCCTCAACCCAAGGCAATAGTGATTACAGACTCTTCCCAGCTTGAGTGGGGGGGGGGCACTTCCTAGGGAAAACAGTCCAAGGCACTTGGTTTCCTGAACAGGCCAATTTGCATATCAATGTTCTAAACATGAGAGCAGTGCTGTTAGCTCTGTAGGCCTTCCAGGATGCTCTCCCTTTAGGGAAAATTGCAATTCAAACAGACAATATGTCAGTAGTTTGGTATATCAACAAACAAGGAGGAAGCAGATCTTACTCCTTGTCTCGAGAAGCACTCAGAGGGTGGCAATGGGTGATCTCATCCTACTGCTTTCTCAAAACAATGCACATTCTGGGGATGTCCAGTGTGATATCAGACAAATTGAGCATGTCCATTCTTCTATCTTATGAGTGGTCTCTCAACATAAAAATGACAGAAATGATTTTCTGCCAGTGGGGCCAGCCTTGCTGTGATCTTTTTGCTTCTCCCCTAAACAACAAATGCTGCAGCTACTTTGCCCTAATCTCCTCTCCGGGGGAATCACTGAAGGATTCTCTGCTTCAAGATTGGCTCCCCAGTGTGCTTTATGCTTACCTGCCAATTCCTCTAATTCCAAAATTCCTGCAGAAAGCTGCCAGGATGAACACCAAAGTCATCCTCATTGCACCTTATAGGCCTCAACAGATTTGGTTCCCCTTCCTATGGCCTCATCTACTTTACCAACCTTGAATTCTGCATCTGATTCCAGACCTCCTGTCTCACCTGACAATTATGAGTCATCTAGATATCTCAAACGGCAAGTTGAAAGCATGGTTTCACCAATTCTGTTAATAGCCAGACAACTGATGCTCTCTTCACCCGTCTGTCATATTCTTTTATCTTCCAATACGCCTTGTACAAGAAAACATTACACAAGTAAATGGAAAAGGTTCATCTGCTGGGCACAACAAAAATTGACCCCTTCTCAGCTCCTGTACATAGTATACTTGAATTTTTGGCAACAAGTTTTAATGATGGAGCTAGCTCATCAACAATTGAAGTTCAGTTAGCAGCAATCTCTAACTTTCATATTGGGTTTGAGAATTCTTCTGTGACCTCTTCTAAACTTTTAAAGCATTTTTGAGAGGCACAATTCTGCTGAGATCCCATATAAAGATCCTACTCCACCATGGCATTTGAACTTGGAACTACAGGCCTTGATTCATTCTCTCTTTGAACCAGCAGCTAGATGCAATCTTAACTTCCTGACCAAGAAAACTAGCCTCCTAGTGGCCATTACCTCTGCTAGAAAATGTTTACAACTTCAGGCATTGTCATCTAAAACTCCATACTTAATCTTTCATAAGGATACAGTCAAATTATGTACCAATGTATCTTTCCTTCCTAAAGAGGTGTCAGAATCCAATATCAATCAATCCATTAATTTGCCAGTCTTCTTTCCAAAATTTGCAAATAAAGGTGAATATATGTTGCATTTACTGGACGTTCACAGACAATTATGTTTTTACTTACATAGGACAAAAGAAATTAGAATTAGGAGACAGATCAATTATTTTTGTCCTTTGTAGGTTTTAGATGCAAAGGTAACTTTAGCCACATGGCAGATGGACTGCATATCATTTATCTATAACAAGTTGGGTGTAACCTTAACATAACCTCTAAGAGCCCACTCAACTAGGTCTATGGCAACTTCTTCTATCTAGCGCTTCCATGGACAATATATTTGCAGCTGCGATTTGTGTAAACACTCATACCTTTATCACTCATTACAAACTGGATCTGGCCTTGAGGGAAAGAGCAGTCTTTGTCTGAACTGTGCTCAGGAATATCCTTCCTTAGAGTCCACCCAGCATTTTAGGTAGCTGAGGACTTTGTCCCAACAGCTGAGGAAAGAATTAAAATTGACAAAATCAGATAAAAATGTTAGGTACTTACTATAACATTACATCTGTGTTGTCCATTTTCATTCTTCCTCAGCTTCCCACCCACAACCCCCAATCCTTTTCATTATGAACTTCTGGAAGAACAGGAGACTATAAGGACAGCACTATCCTTAATACTGAGCTCCAGATATGGCCTTTCTGTCAGGAAAGTTATAGCAGTTCTTTCTACTTCATTTAAACAGCAAAGAAGATCTGAGGTATGTTAGGTGTTGGTGTAGTATGGGTAAGGGAGGAGCACGAGAGCTTTTTGGTGGCCACAAGCAGATGAGGAAGAAAGAAAATGGACAACACAGATAGAATGTTATAGTATGTACATAACATTTTTTTTACTGAAAGCATACAAGCTGCTTTTTATATCCAAAAGAGGAATAGAGATAAGAACAGAACAGAAAATCAGTGTAAGTGAGAGCACAGGCTATAGCATGTGCTTTAGCATGAATAACCTTAATTGTTGGTTAGACAATGTCAACTTGGAGCAATTTCTCCCTTTAGGTGGGTTAAATGCTATGTTTTGAAGATGTGCATAATTTTGTGTGTTTGTTCCAAGTTAATAGGAGATGGAGTGCTTTGTGTTTATTTATTTTTTTGGTTTGAGAGTTTTCATTAAAACAAAAAGTCTTGAAAATTTTGATATAGGTTCAAATGGAGATGAGAAGAAACAACTGTACAAAAGATTGGCCTGCCAAACATTAGTGTATGCATGTAACACAAAATCTGGAAATAAACATTCAAAAAAGCTGACATGTATAATAGGTGGGAACAATAGCTTTTTATCATGATGGCTATGATATCCATATTATCCTGGAATATGAATGGTCTTACAGGTATACAAAAAAGGAAAGAACATTGAATTATATTATGAAATGTAGCATGCAAACAGCTATGCTGCAGGAAACAACTATGGAAAGAAATAAACATGTGACTTTGACAAAGAGAAGCTTTCTAAATGGATATTCAGCAAACTATTAGGGGCAGAGTAAAAGGGGAGTAATTATACTAATTGCTAGAGGGTCTCCAACAGTGCTAAATGAGGAAAAAGACAAAAATGGTAGATTTGTGGTTGTAACGGGCTATTCTCAAGGGAGGAGGATTACAATGGCATGTATTTATATTCCACCAAAAACTGCTATTATAGAGCTTAAGAAAAAGTTGGGAGAAATAATTAGCTTTCAGCAGAGAATATTATTTATTGCCGGGGACTGGAATTTGATTGCAATAGTGAGGATGTATCGGGGGGGGGGGGGGGTGCTAGAAGTGACAATATAACAAAAGAGGGTATATTTCTGAAGAAATCTATGGAAATATGGCATTCCTGTGGAAGTCTGGAAATTATATGGGAAGAAAGTGATAAAGATCTGGAAGATTTTAACAATATTTTAAAATGAGAAGTACCAACATCTCAGAAGAAAGCTGTAATAGTTGTTTTAGTTCAAGATGCCAAAGACCCTTCAGACCCAGCTTCCTATATACCCAGTTCAATTTTAAACCATGATTATAAGTTATGTCTGTACTAGCTAAAAGAATGGCAAAGGTGTTGCCAAAATTGATAAATACGGATCAGTGTGGTTTTGTAAAGAGGAGATAAACATATGACAACATTAATAGAACAATGATGATCCAGAAAGAACCAGAATGTAAGAAAATATCTCAGTTGTTGGTGGGTCTTGATGCAGGGAAAGCATCTGGCAGAGTAAGATGGGATTTTTTGAGTAGAGCATTGAAAGCATTTGCATTCCCTGATACAGTAATAATATTAATTAGAAAGATACATGAAGAACTGGAGCCAGGAATTAAAGTGTGAGGGCTCCCTCCTCTCAGATAATCTGTGTTTGAAAAGAGGAACCAAGCAGGGGTGTCCTCTTTCCTCTTAGTTATTTCCTTTATATTTAGAGCCATTGGCAAAGAAAATAAGGGACTCTGAAATACAAGGATTTAATTGCTATGGTAATCAAGAAAAGTTGGCTTTATTTGCAGATATTTTCTATCTGATAAATCCATACAAGGACATCTCAGCATTGTGGAACATTTTGAGACAGTTTCAGTTTATTTTTGGGAAAAAAAATTAATGAAGATAAAAGAAAGGCTATAGCCATAAATTTTGTATCCATACAAATTGGTTCAGCAATACCTGTGTCTATGGTGATATGATATGATGAAGTATTTAAGTGTGTAGATTAAAAGGCTTCTGTTATGGCAGCTAAGGATATGTGGGAAGAGATACACAAAAGATAATACAAAAACTGAGAAACTGAAAACTCATTTATGGATATGCATAGTAAGATACCAGCAGTGAAAATGTTTTTAGTCCCTTTAGTCTTGTATATGAGTCAGGCATACTTTTATCTACCCAAGTAAAAGTTGTGTCAATAATTAATAAAGAATTGAATGAATTTATATGAGAGGGAAAGAGAGAAAGAGTTAAGTGGGATGAGTTGATTGTTCCATTAGAACAAAGTGGTTTAGGTTTACCTGATTAGAAGGGATATTTTAGAGCTACATGGTTAAGGTTCATATATATATATATATATATATATATATATATATATATATATATATATATATATATATATATCACAATCAAAAGGTTATAACTCAAAATGGAAAGGGATGATGAAGCAAGGGGAACAGAGAGAGAGACAGAGAGAGAGAGAGAGAGAGAGAGAGAGAGATAGTTGGATTTTAGATGAAGATCCCTTAAGGGGAATAATAACCATAAAGAATATTATATTCATAAAATAACAGGAAGTATTCTAAGAACTAAGCCGATATGAGAATGGAGAAAGGAGATGTTGCCAATAAGGATGACTGCAAGTAGGGATACACAAAACATGCAAGAGAGGGCTGGAATTTACTGGAGAAACCTGGAAAGGAACCAATAAACTGGGAGCAAATATCTCAAGTAAGAAAGGTAACAGAGAGGGATGAGGCAAAGAACACATTTGGAATGCAGGCTAGAGACTACCTTCCCCGTCAAGATTTGATCTCAGAGTACAGGCAGAGAGAGAGAGAGAGAGAGGGAGACAGGGGAATTTTAAGTGAAAGATCTGCTTTGGTAGAGTTTTTGGTTGAATTTATAATGGTTGCAGCTTTTAAAAAAGGGATAATTAGTTGTTGTTGTTTGTCTTTCGGCTTTTCACGGTTAGGGGTCGCCACAGCAGAACTCCGGTCCACTAATGATTGGCAGTAGATTTTCACGAACGCTGACGTGCCAGCTCGACGTTCAACCGTCAACAAAGGCATGCCCATTTACGCATGTCTTTCGAACGGCCACCCAACCGCAGAGAGGACATGCAAACTCCACACAGAAGGCACTCCCCGCACTCCAGCCGAGAATCGAATGGGAGAACCTCTTGCTGTGAGGCAACAATGCCACCGCTGCAAATTAGTAAGACACATAAAATATTGCATGGTAACTATAAGAATCGATTAGAGGAGTTTAGAAAAAATTACAAAGAGAGACTGGAAAAAAGATTTACAAGAAAACAATGGCAAGACATATGTATGGCTCCCAAGTATGCAACCAACTGCACAAGGTTTGGAATATTGGCTTGGAAGTGTTTCTATAGGTATTTGTATACCCAAAACAGACTTCAAAAAAAGTTTCCACAGGTAGACAGCAAATGTTGGAGGTGTGATGGAGAAGAAAGAGGTAACTGGGAACATATATTATGGGAGTGTAATGAGTTGGCAGATATGCCCTGTGGAGTACTCTATCAGAAATACTAGAACAGCAAATGGCTGTAAGTAAGGAAATTATTCTTTTGAACTGGGATATAGGATCTGAATTGCCTAAAGCCTTACTAAATTTAATTCTGTTGGCTTCCAAAAAAATTGCTAGAAAATGAAACTCAAAGTCTACAATAACTTTATTTGAGGTATTAAATATTATAAAAGAAATAAAAGAACTGGAAGAAGGCTCTTAGAAAAGGGAAGGGGCAAGTTATACAGAAGTAAATTGAAGTTGTGGGAACAATACATGCATAATAATATTCAGGAGGAGGAAGAATGAGGTTTAAGGGAAGGCAGGAATTCAGCAAGCAATTTTTTGTAATGTTAGACTGATGACAGTAGCAAAAAAATATACGTGATGTATATTGTATTTAAATGGAAAAATATTAAAATGGTTTGTTTTCCTTTATGTTAAAAAGGAGTTACGTACTTACCATAATGTTCCATCTATGTTGTCGATCTTCATTTATCCTTGACGTTTGGATACTTGGTTCTGATCCTCGGAACAGACTTGGCCTTTACCATAGCTCGCACCAGCCAAAAACTCTCGAGCTAAGACTCTACCCACAATACTCCTCTCCATATTACTTCGGATCAAGTTTGCAGCTATGCAGAAAGACAGAATAATATGTGTATTGAGTTGAAGAGGCTATATCCACGGACAAACCTGATAAAGTTACCAATAATTGAATTGAAGAGGTAAAATCCAAGGGCAAACCTGTTAAAGTTACCAAGAAAAGTGTCTGATCCTCCAGGAAGTCTGCAGGAGGGGGAAGGAGGGTGGGGTGCCAAGGATAAATGAAGATCGACAACACAGATGGAATGTTATGGTAAGTACATCATTTCTTTATCTAATGTTGTCAATCTTCATTTATCCTTGACATGTGGGACAGAGTCCCCAGCTACTTTAGGTCCTGGGTGGCCTTATGGAAGGATATTCCAGAGTACCATAGAGCCAAAGGTTGCTCTTCCCCTGGAAACCAGATCCAATTTGTAATGAGTGATAAAGGTATGCAGAGTAGCCCAGGTTGCTGCTGTGCATATTTCATCCATGGAAGCCTTGGACTGGAAAACAGCAGATGTGGCTATTGTCCTAGTGGAATGCGCTCTCATTGGCACTGGTAACTTGAGATTCTTTTTTATTGTATTCTATTTTATTGGTTCTTTTTACTGAACATGAAAGTAATACAGTCTCTTAACCACTTTGACAAGGTAACTTTTGAAACAGATTTCCCCAGAGATGGACTGGAGAAAGAGACAAATAACTGGTCCGATTTTCTAAATTATTTAATTCTGTTAAGGCAGAAACATAATTGTCTGTGAACATCCAACAAATGTAAGCAATATTCGCCTTTGTTGGAAAAATTTGGAAAGAAAATGGGTAAGTCAATGGTTTGATTGATATGAGCTTCTGAGACTGCCTCAGGTTGAAAAGATGGATTGGTTCTCAGTGAAACTCTGTCCTTATTAAAAATCAGATAAGGGGGTTTTAAAGATAGTGCTTCCATTTCAGAAATTATTCTGGCAGAGGTAATGGCTATTGGAAAAATAGTTTTCCATGAAAGAACGTTTAAG